>NC_057813.1:323578587-323663370 GCF_018294505.1 Triticum aestivum
AGCCGGATCGTCAAAGTCGACTTCCACCAAAGCGATATCCATCATCTCATCGAAAGACGGGACACCTCCCCTCTATCATTGCGTGGAAGTCGATATCGCTTTGGTGGCAGTCGACTTTGACGATCCGACTACGAACGTGCGTGGACGTCGCGCCTTAGCAATCGCTAAACCAACTCCGAGAGGTTATTGACCACGCCGGAGCACGATCAACCTGACCACGAGGGTCTGTTTCCTGCGAGCAAACGAAGAACAAGCAAGAAACTGAGATTGCAATCTGGATATTGCGAATATAAGATGAAAGCTTTATTGATCAAGGTGGGGTTCTGTGATGCCTTTGTCTGGTCGTTGAACACAAACGAAGTACGCGAAGTTGCAGCTATGGCGAACTTTTAATCTAAACAAAACCCCCAAAGTCTAAACGATGCCCTAAGGGCTGTATATATGGAGGAAGAGTGGGGAATTTCGTGACCCTTGGTGGAGGGGTCCAAAATCAACCCTATCTCTTGTTTCCCCACACATACGGACTCTAAAAATAGCCTATACTTATGTATTTCGAAATTACATGGGCCTGGCCCAATAATAAGGTGACGCAGCACCTATAATAGCCTCGGGACGAAATTTATGAAGTGGCATCTTGTATATTTCGTCCAAGGCTTCATGCACCCATTATGGTGGCTTAAAAGTCCTGAAATCATCACTTGTGACTCCGTTCTTGTTCCCCTTGCGCATGCCATCATCTCCATGCTTGTTCTTAATCCAATGTTCATCCTTCTCCAAGCTAGGCCCTTCATTTGTAAGCAAAACAAATGTATCCAATTTAGGCAGCATCATATTCTCATGAACATTAGAATCATTACCAAGAAACGAAAGTTCCTGGTAATTTAGTTGGCGTGCACGAGCTCTAGTAATTGGTCCAGTATTTATAGCAGCAGGGGTTGTGGGTGTAACAATTGTATTGATGTCCTCATCATCCTCCCCTTCTTGAAACAAAGTCGTCCTCGACGGAAGTTCATCTTCCTCACCCAAATAAGGCTTCAAATCTGCAATGTTAAAAGTGGGACTAACCCCAAAATCTGCAGGCAGCTCAAGTTTATATGCATTATCATTTATTTTCTCTAACAGCTTAAAGGGACAATCAGCACGTGGCATTAACTTTGATTTGCGCAAATCCGGAAATCTATCCTTACGCAAATGTAACCAAACAAGATCTCCAGGTGCAAACACAACATGTTTTCTGCCCTTATCTCCAGCAAGTTTATATTTAGCATTCATACGCTCAATGTTTTCCTTAGTTAACTCATGCATTTTTAAAATCAATTCAGCACGTTGTTTAGCATCAAAATTAACCTTCTCCGAAGATGGAAGAGGCAACAAATCAATAGGTGCACGAGGTAGGAAACCATACACAACTTCAAAAGGGCACATCTTAGTAGTAGAATGCAATGAACGATTATAAGCAAATTCAATATGAGGCAAGCATTCCTCCCACATTTTCTTATTATTCTTCAAAACAGCCCTAAGCATAGTAGACAATGTTCTATTGACTACTTCAGTTTGTCCATCAGTTTGGGGGTGACAACTAGTACTAAAAAGCAGTTTAGTCCCCAACTTAGCCCATAAACATCTCCAAAAGTGGCTAACAAATTTAGTATCATGATATGAAACAATAGTATTTGGCACACCATGCAAGCGAATAATTTCACGAAAGAACAAATCAGCAACATTAACAACATCATCGCTTTTATGACATGGTATAAAGTGTGCCATTTTCAAGAATCTATCCACGACAACAAATATGCTATCCCTCCCCTTCTTTGTTCGAGGTAAACCTAAAACAAAGTCCATAGATATATCCTCCCAAGGAACACTAGGTACAGGCAAAGGCATATATAAACCATGAGGATTGAGTCGTGACTTACCTTTTTGACATGTAGTGCAGCGAGCAATAAAACGCTCAACATCCCGTCTCATCTTTGGCCAAAAGAAATGTGTAGCAAGTACGTCCTCCGTCTTCTTCACGCCAAAGTGTCCCATTAATCCCCCTCCATGCGCCTCCTGCAACAACAAAAGACGAATAGAGCTAGCTGGAATGCATAGCTTGTTAGCACGAAACACAAATCCATCATTAACGACGAACTTGTTCCATGTTCTCCCTTCTTTACAATTCTGCAATACATCTTTAAAATCAGCGTCATGCACATTTTGATCTTTGATGGTCTCGAAACAAAATATTTTGAAGTCAAGTTGTGAAAGCATAGTATAGCGACGAGATAATGCATCAGCAATAACATTTTCTTTACCCTTCTTGTGTTTAATAAAATAAGGGAAAGTCTCTATGAATTCAACCCATTTATCATGTCTACGATTCAGTTTAGCTTGACTTTTAATATGTTTCAAAGATTCATGATCAGAATGTATAACAAATTCTTTGGGCCATAAGTAATGTTTCCATGTCTCTAAAGTCCGAACAAGAGCATATAATTCTTTATCATAAGTAGAATAATTCAGATTAGGCCCACTCAATTTTTCAGAAAAATATGCAAAAGGTTTGCCATCTTGTAATAACATACCGCCTAATCCAATTCCACTAGCATCACATTCAAGCTCAAAAGTCTTATTAAAATTCGGAAGTTGGAGTAAAGGAGCATGTGTCAACTTATCTTTCAATACCGAGAAGGCTTCTTCCTGTGCTGTACCCCAAACAAAAGGCACATCCTTCTTTGTAAGCTCATTGAGAGGTGCAGCAATGGTGCTGAAATCTATCACAAAACGCCTATAGAATCCAGCGAGGCCAAGAAAACTCCTCACTTGTGTGACCGTTTTGGACTGCGGCCAACTCTCAATAGCCTCAATGATAGAGGCGAGGGTCCCGATCTTTCGATGAGATGATAACTATCGATTTGGTGGAGACGACTTTGACGATCCGACTACAAACATGCACGACGTTGCGCCTTAGCAATCGCTAAACCAACTCCGGTAGGTCATTGACCACGCTGGAGCACGATCAACCTGACCACGAAGGTCTATTCCTGCAAGCAATCGAAGAACAAGCAAGAATATGATTAAGCAATCTGAATATTGCGAGTATGGATGAAGTATTGATAAAAGTGGGGTTTCATAAGCGGTCTTGGTCTGGTCGTTGGACACAAACGAAGTACACGAAGTTGCAGCGATGGCTAACGTTTAACTAAACAAAACCCAAGTCTAAACGAAGCCTTAAGGGCTATATATATAGGGAAAAGAGAGGGGATTTTGTCCACCCTTGGCAAGGTGGGACTAAAACACCTCCTAAGTCCTTTCCCCTATAATATGGACTCTAAAAATAGATTACATGGGCCTGGCCCAAAATAAGGTGGCGCAACACCAATAATAAGCTATGGAGGAAATTTATGAAAGGTCATCTTGTATATTTTGTCCATCTTCTTGTATGTCATCATGGTGGCTTCAAAGTCCGGAAATCTCCACTTGAACCTCCGTTCTTGTTCTCTTTCCACGCACCTTCATCTCCATGCTTGACCATGATCCAATGTTCATCCTTCTTGTCCGTGCTAGGCCCTTCAATTGCAAGCAACACAAATGTATCTAAGTTAGGCAGCATCATATTCTCATGAACACTAGAAACATTACCAAGAAACGAAAGTACCTGATAATTTAATTGGCGTATCTGAGCTCTAGCAACTGTTCCAAGAGGTAAAACAACAGGGGATATGGGTGTAACTGTGGTAGCCATGTCCTCATCATCCTCCCCTTCTTGAAAACAAAGCCGTCCTCGGCGTTGCTTAATCTGAAATATGGCTAACAATAGAGACAAGGTGTACACGTTGTATATGTATATGTCATCCATTTTAACTGATCTCAGTTGTGGCACATGTGACACAGTTATACAAGAGCACCCTTCAAAAGTCGTGAAAAATAAAGCCAATATATTATCACAAGAAGTCAAAGGCATGAAAATATTGCAACTCAGTTTGCACATATAAGTGAAGCTCTTATTCATAATAAAATATTGGCAATGCTCATCATTAAACCATCCCAACCTTGATGAACCATCACCAAGATTAGAGGTCATATCAAAATGATTAAACATTGGCACAACTATTTTCAAACGTATTTGATCCAAATCTGATCTTTTCACTGATTCACATGGTTCTTTTGCATCAATAGTTAATTCAATGGGTTCACTCAAAATTGTTTGATCACATGGCAAAGTCAAATCATGAACATAGTCCTCTAAAATAGCTGGTGTGATCAAAGTAGGGGGTAGCTCATCGCATGGTTCATTTAAATTGACAAGGAATTCATCATACTCATGTGGAGGTGGAAGATCGGTACCTTTGTCATTACCTCTTATGATCAACAAAGATGATGTAGGCACTCTAGGTGGCGACACGTCACATGGTGGAGCTGATGTAGTGCTCTCAACAATGGATGTTGTTGCCATAGGAGACGCAGTGGTGGAAGGAACAACCGTCGCAACTCGCGGGATTTGCACCTTCCGCTTGTTTATCTTGTGGGCAACACGTCTTGTTATCTCCTGTTCAGCTTTGCAAGCAAGACGAAACAAACGGTCCATAGGATAACATGTTTCATGAATTAGTATCTCCTGAATGTCACGGTTTAATCCTCCCCAAAATCTATCCATAAAATCTTCTTCACTTTCTTCTAAAGAGGAATGCAACAAGGTAGTTTGTAAAGTATCATAATATTTCATTACAGTGTCACTACCTTGTTTTAAATGTTGCAACTTTTTAATCATGTCACGAGTATAATAAGCGGGGACGAATGTATGTCGCATGGCAAGTTTCAAATCATCCCAAGTAATAGGTATATAATCAGGGTGTAACCGACAATATTCACTCCACCAAACTAAAGCATAACCAGAGAAAGAACCAACCGCAACCTTAACTTTTTTACATTCATCAAAATTATGGGAAGCAAATATAATATTTATGTCGAACTCCCATTCAATATATAAAGCAGGTCTAAAACGGCCATTAAATGATGGTATAGAAACATTAACCTGATCATGTGCATTTGGATGTTTATGCACCTCTCGTGATCGTTGTGGAATTTGCATAGGTGGTGGCACGTCTCCCGCGGTCGACAAAGCCCATGGATTGACTCTAGATCCTGTCATGATTAGTAGAAACAAGAAACAAAATCCAAAAATAATGTTCCTATAACTACTAGGATGTGGTAGTAAAACGCTCACAGTAAAGCAAATATCAATGTCTTACAATGTCTTACCATGCAGCAGGCGGTGATCGGCAACCAGCGGTGTCAAGTAACTCCAAAAGTTGGGTAAAGTGATTGCCAGGTGAACGTATGGATAGACGGTGTAGAAATATGTGGAGCTGGGTTGGC
Organism: Triticum aestivum; assembly: GCF_018294505.1. Classification (NCBI taxonomy): domain Eukaryota; kingdom Viridiplantae; phylum Streptophyta; class Magnoliopsida; order Poales; family Poaceae; genus Triticum; species Triticum aestivum. The sequence goes on from NC_057813.1 coordinate 323,583,952, forward strand.
TTTATATATGTGGGAAAAAAATGCTACAACCACGTTAATTAGTGCAAGCTGAAAATTCGTTCAAAATGGTCGAGTGCTGGTCCTAGGCTAGACTGTACTAGAGACGCGAGCCTAAGACACAGAGGGATTCACGTAACAACTTGACGGACGGATGTGCATGCATAAGCAGGAAGCAACCAGCAAAAAATGGGCGTACTGAAAAGGTTGATTTTTTTTTGCTGTCCTGATGATCTATCTCTCTGTAGTGCTACACACAACCACCCTTTTTTTTGTTAAACCAAATGGCCTACTACTCCTAGTGCAAATCGATAGCACGTAAGCCTTTTGTTTCCTTTCTTTCCTAATTCCTTTCTCTCAGAAAAAAAAACTGCATGGGCTGTTTTTTTTAGGAAACACAACTGAATCAGCCAAGAGACTTTTTGAACTCCAACGTGAGGACCTAGGCAAAATCCACGTGCACTTTCCTATCTTTTTCAATCTCCTACCTTTATTCTCCCTCTTATATATCTTTTAATTCCTCCTCTATCTTTTTTGGCTGATTAGACTTGCCCTTTTTTCTTCTCTTTGAATACCTTCCAAACTTGGAAACAGATCTGCACTTTATTGTTAATCGATTAAAACCTGCCAAACCGGTCAGACCTTTCCTTCTTTATTTTATTCCTTTCCTAATTGAACTCTCTCTCTCTCTCTCTCCAAAACGTACTCAACTCTTTTTTTTACGATATGCAAAACTTCCAATGCAAGTGTTGTTTCCTTCCTCTTTGTTTTTCCTCAATCAATCGTTCTTCTGCCTCTCCTTGTAGAGCACAACCGAATAAAAATAGGACTATATATATTTTTTACTTTCCTTCCAACTACTGGCGTGATTTGTTTCTTTCAAATCTTTTCTCTCAGATTTTTTTTTACCTTACAAAAAAATATTACCAAACAGATCTGCGGTTGCCCTTCTTCTGTGGCCGATCAAATCTTTCCTTTCTGATATTTTTTTCTTTCCAAACTCCAACGTGGCAAACAAGGAAAGAAAAATAAAATCAATAGATTTATATTGTAAACCGAACCAGATCTCAACTTTCCTCAAAACGAAATTGCCACGCAATGCTTTCCTTATATTTCTCTTTCCTGGAAAACTGGACAAGGAAAAAGAAACGAACAGAATCTTTGCCAATAAGGTAACCCTTGATTTGTGTGCAGATTTGTTTCAAAATTGCCTCCTGCCAAAAGCAAAAGAAACTTAGTACGTAGGATTAGTTTCCAAAGCCCATCAGATCTACTTTTTTCGGATCAAAACCTGCCTTTTTTCCTTCAATATCCAAACGTGGCAACTATCTCTCTCTCTTTTTTTTGGTCGATCAGAACTTGCCAAAACTGAATCCAACAAAACCAATCGCAACAAGATCACCAGATGTGGCCGAACCACCTTTTTTTTACTTCTTTTTGGGGCTCTTCTTTCCTTGCAAAGATACGTGCACAACTTCAAACAACAGCAGATGGATGGTGGTGATGGCAACAGCAGTGGCGACGAAAATAAGTAGCAGCGAAAGATGACAGTGAAGTGAATGATGGTGTGAGCGGATGTGATGTGAACAAAACGTGACTAGAACTCGAAACTCTAAAAGTTTAGACACTAAAAACCAGCAACTCGACACACGATGCAACTGAAAATTCAACAATGCAAAAACTAAGTGATAATAGCGAAAGGCTCAGACTGTCTGGGACACGGATGAACTAATCTAACTCTTTTTTGGTGGCTTTTTCTTGGACTCTAGGTACGAAGAACATACGCAATCTAGACTATGAAAAAGTGGAAATCTCACCGAGCAACCTGAAAACTGATACCACTTGATAGAGGTGAGGGTCCCGATCTTTCGATGAGATGATAACTATCGATTTGGTGGAGACGACTTCGACGATCCGACTACAAACGTGCACGACGTTGCGCCTTAGCAATCGCTAAACCAACTCCGGGAGGTTATTGACCACGCTGGAGCACGATCAACCTGACCACGAAGGTCTATTCCTGCAAGCAATCGAAGAACAAGCAAGAATATGATTAAGCAATCTGAATATTGCGAGTATGGATGAAGTATTGATAAAAGTGGGGTTTCATAAGCGGTCTTGGTCTGGTCGTTGGACACAAACGAAGTACACGAAGTTGCAGCGATGGCTAACTTTTAACTAAATAAAACCCAAGTCTAAACGAAGCCTTAAGGGCTATATATATAGGGAAAAGAGAGGGGATTTTGTCCACCCTTGGCAAGGTGGGACTAAAACACCTCCTAAGTCCTTTCCCCTCTAATATGGACTCTAAAAATAGATTACATGGGCCTGGCCCAAAATAAGGTGGCGCAAAGCTATGGAGGAAATTTATGAAAGGCCATCTTGTATATTTCGTCCATCTTCTTGTATGTCATCATGGTGGCTTCAAAGTCCGGAAATCTCCACTTGAACCTCCGTTCTTGTTCTCTTTGCACGCACCTTCATCTCCATGCTTGACCATGCTCCAATGTTCATCCTTCTTGTCCGTGCTAGGCCCTTCAATTGCAAGCAACACAAATGTATCTAAGTTAGGCAGCATCATATTCTCATGAACACTAGAAACATTACCAAGAAACGAAAGTACCTGATAATTTAATTGGCGTATCTGAGCTCTAGCAACTGTTCCAAGAGGTAAAACAACAGGGGATATGGGTGTAACTGTGGTAGCCATGTCCTCATCACTCAATCTTGGCTTTATCAACTTCAATTCCCTGTGGAGTAACAACATACCCAAGAAAAGACACGCGGTCAGTGCAAAAGGTGCACTTCCCAAGGTTATCAAACAAATGTGCATCACGTAGAGTAATAAAAACAGCACGTAAATGTTCCAAATGTTCCTCCAAAGTTTTGCTATAAATCAATATGTCATCAAAGTAAACTACCACAAATCGTCCAATGAAAGCACGTAAAACTTCGTTCATTAATCTCATGAAAGTACTAGGTGCATTAGTTAACCCTAAAGGCATGACTAACCACTCATATAATCCAAACTTAGTTTTAAATGTTGTTTTCCATTCATCCCCCAGTTTCATACGAATTTGATGGTATCCACTACGCAAATCAACTTTGGAGAATATTGTAGAGCCACTCAATTCATCAAGCATATCATCTAGCCTAGGAATAGGATGACAATAACGAATAGTGATATTATTAATGCCTCTACAATCAACACACATATGCGATGTACCGTCCTTTTTCGGCACTAAAATAATAGGAACAGCACAAGGACTAAGGGATTCGCGTATATAACCTTGGTTGAGAATCTCTTGTACTTGACGCATAATATCCTTCGTCTCCTCTGGATTGGTACGGTATGGTGCACGGTTGGTGATAGAGGCGAGGGTCCCGATCTTTCGATGAGATGATAACTATCGATTTGGTGGAGACGACTTTGACGATCCGACTACAAACGTGCACGACGTTGCGCCTTAGCAACCGCTAAACCAATCTCCTGAGGTTACTGACGATGCTGGAAGCACGGTCAGCCTGACCACGAAGGCCTATTCCTGCAAGCAATCGAAGAACGAGCAAGAATATGATAAAGCAATCTGAATATCGCAAATATATATGAAGTATTGATAATGATGGGGATCCGGAAGCGGTCTTGGTCTGGTCGTTGGACACAAACGAAGTACACGAAGTTGCAATGGCTAACTTTTAACTAAACAAATCCCAAGGAAAAAGCTACTAGATGGATCTACTTATATAGGAGCAAGGGGTGGCGGCCAAGGAGGTGGGAGGACGTCCCAAAGCAGCCTAAAACTAACCCTAGGTCGTACAAGGCTCATGGGCCCAAGTGGAGGTGATGCAACACCTTTGGGCTTGTAGTTTGACTCGGATTCTGCTGCAACGTCAGATTGTTTCGCCGTAACTCAACTCTCCGGACGAATTTGAAGGTGAATACAATTGGGTTGGAAAGAGCACGAAATCTAGTTTCCAACAAAAAAAGAATCACCCAATTCGGAGTTCGTATGAAAAAGTTGTTGGCGTTTTGAGTCAGGTATGTTTGTGTAGTCCGAATCTGAATCCAGAACGTGAGAGACTTGGACTCTATCTTCTCTTGGCCCAAAAGTGACGTGAGAGGACTTTTTGAACACAACCTAAACTTCTCCTTTTCCCTTATCTTCATATGTGGATTGTACAAATGTCCCATACACCTACAATTAGACAAAACACAAAAGTGTGTGAAGTATTTTTGTTCTGGATAACATAAATAGATTATTGAATAGTTTGCATTAGAAATCACCTGACCAATATGCATGTATGCAATATTTTTGGTCGTATCCAAGGTAGTCATGTCCTCATCATCCTCCCCTTTTTGAAAACAAAGCCGTCCTCGGCATTGCTTAATCTGAAATGTGGCTAACAAAAGAGACAAGGTGTACATGTGGTATATGTATATGTCATCCAGTTTAACTTCCCTTGATTTTTGCACATATGTCACATGTATACATGAGTAACTTTCATTGTTCATAAAATCTAAAGCCAAAAAATTATCACAAGAAGTAGAAGGCATGAAAATATTGGAACTCAGTTTGCACATATAAGTGAAGCTCTTATTCTCTTCAAAAGATTGGCAATGTTCATCATTAAACCATCCTAACTTCGATGAATAAACCTTACTTGCATCAAATTTACATGCTACAGCATGCTTAAATAAGCAAACATGCAATAAGTCATTGGACACAGAATCATCATCAAGATTATAGGTCATATCAAAATGATTAAACATTGGTTCTTTTGCATCAACAGTTAATTCAATGGGTGCACTCAAAATTGTTGATATTTTAGTTGTTTGATCACATGACGCATTCATGACAGTAACAAGAGTCTCTAAAATAGGTGGTGTGCTCAAATCAACAGGTAACTCGACACATGATGCATTCAAGTTAACTAGGCATGCTTCATTCTCATGTGAAGTTATATCATCAAGACCTTTACTGTTACCTCGCAGAGATGTAGCTGATGTACGTACGGACGTTGACAATGTACCATACTCTTGAGATGATATCGCGCTCACAATCAGAGGTGGGGCTGCTCTAGTAGGTGCAATAGTGGAGTAACCAACCGGCGGTGGTGAGCATGAACTGGAATAGTAGTTGTTGTAGTCACCCAATGCATCCTCCTGTATTTGTCTCTCAAAGGTACAAGCACGGACATACATACCAGTAATGCAACGAGGAATATACTGAAATCCTGCCTGAATATCATGGTTCAAACCACCAAAAAATCTATTCATTGTATCATCCTCAGATTCTTCTATGTCACAATGATGCATATAAGATTTGAAATCTTGGTAGTAAGCATGAACAGTGTTACTGCCTTGTTTTAATTGCTCCAATTTGCGACGCAATTCACGACGATAGTAAGGAGGAAAAAAATATTGTCTCATTACAACTTTCAAAACTTTCCAAGTTGTGGGTTGGTTATCAATGTTTTTCTTACAATGTACACTCCACCAAACAGAAGCAAAACCAGTAAATGCTCTAATGGTAGCTCGTACTCTCTCAAGTTCAGAAAAATCATGGTGACTAAAAACTTGTTCTACTTCAAGCTCCCAAGCTAGATAAATAGCAGGATTAAATCTACCCTCAAATGATGGTAAAGAGATAACCTGACCATATGCTTGTGTGTGTTGTCCCAACTCTCGTGATGGTGAAGATGTGTCCGTCATCCAAGAAACTTCTATCTCTGGAACCTGTCATGATTAGTAGAAACAAGAACCAAAATTCGAGAATAATGTTCCTATGAACTACTAGGATGTGGTTGTAAAGTGTTCACAGTAAAGCAAATATCAATATCTTACAAGTTCTTACATGTGGCAGGTGGTGACAGGCAACCAGCGGTGTCAAATAACTCCGAAGATTGTGTAAAACGATTACCAGGGGAACGTACGTATACATGGTGTAGAAATATGTGGAGCTGGGTTGGCTATATATGGTAGCAAAAGATTAGCAATAATCAATTCAGAGATGCAATGTTGAATAAACGCTCAACGACGGTACTGTGCTGGTCCTAGGATAGACCAAACTAGAGACGCGAGCCTAGAACACTAATGAGGTCACGTCATAGCACAACTAGCATCAATAAAGGATATGAAGTAGCTCTGGACAGCAAGATATAAGTGAAGATCACAATAGCAGTAGACCTATTTAGAAGCTGATGTTGAGGTGCCAAATACTGAACTAGCTTATGCAACTATTTAGATGCGGCTCGTCGCTAGCTTTCATTTGAGTACTCGCAGAGCCAAAACAGACTTCATATGAGGAAGTTATGCCTGTTTTACTGAACAGTGCACAAAACAGATTCCAATCCGAATTCAACTACGAGATTGAGTCTAGATAGATCCGAATTTTGTTTTTTTTCTCCTCTCTTTTTTTTCTCACACTTTTTTTCTTTTCCTTTCTTATTTTTCTCTGACTTTTTTTTTACTTTTTTTTCTCTCATTTTTTTCTCTATCTTTTTTCTCTCTCTCCCTCTTTCCAAAACAAACTAGATAAGATGTAGATTGGATCAAGCGAAGATGGGAACGATCTCAACTATGATTATGACAATGAATGGTGGGTAGCACGTGGAGGAAATTGATGGATGGGTGGTGGACAGCGGAAGGGATAACGATGCAGCGGCGACGTGACTAATGTGAACAGAGCTCGAAACTCTAAACGACCTAGACACTAAGACCAACAACTCGACACGAGGATGCAACCAATAATTCAACTATGCAAGCAATGAAAAGAAAATTGCAAAGGCTCAAACTGGCTTGGACAAAGGATGAATATATCTAACTCTTTTTTGTGGATTTTTCTTGGACAATAGGTAAGAAAATAAATCTAATCTAGGAAAACTGGAAATTCTCACCGAGCAACCCGAAAACTGATACCACTTGATAGAGGCGAGGGTCCCGATCTTTCGATGAGATGCTAACTATCAATTTGGTGGAGACGACTTTGACGATCCGACTACAAACGTGCACGACGTTGCGCCTTAGCAACCGCTAAACCAATCTCCTGAGGTTACTGACGATGCTGGAAGCACGGTCAGCCTGACCACGAAGGTCTATTCATGCAAGCAATCGAAGAACGCGCAAGAATATGATAAAGCAATCTGAATATCGCAAATATATATGAAGTATTGATAATGATGGGGATCCGGAAGCGGTCTTGGTCTGGTCGTTGGACACAAACGAAGTACACGAAGTTGCAATGGCTAACTTTTAACTAAACAAATCCCAAGGAGAAAGCTACTAGATGGATCTACTTATATAGGAGCAAGGGGTGGTGGCCAAGGAGGTGGGAGGACGTTCCAAGGCAGCCTAAAACTAACCCTAGGTCGTACAAGGCTCATGGGCCCAAGTGGAGGTAATGCAACACCTTTGGGCTTGTAGTTTGACTCGGATTCTGCTGCAACGTCAGATTGTTTCGTCCGTAACTCAACGCTCCGGACGAATTTGAAGGTGAATCCAATTGGGTTTGAAAGAGCACCAAATCTAGTTTCCAACAAAAAACGAATCACCCAATTCGGAGTCTGTATGAAAAAGTTGTTGGCGTTTTGAGTCAGGTATGTTTGTGTAGTCCGAATCTGAATCCAGAACGTGAGAGACTTGGACTCTATCTTCTCTTGGCCCAAAAGTGACGTGAGAGGACTTTTTGAACACAACCTAAACTTCTCCTTTTCCCTTATCTTCATATGTGGATTGTACAAATGTCCCATACTGACAGAGGCGAGGGTCCCGATCTTTCGATGAGATGATAACTATCGATTTGGTGGAGACGACTTTGACGATCCGACTACAAACGTGCACGACGTTGCGCCTTAGCAATCGCTAAACCAATCTCCTGAGGTTACTGACAATGCTGGAAGCACGGTCAGCCTGACCACGAAGGTCTATTCCTGCAAGCAATCGAAGAACGAGCAAGAATATGATAAAGCAATCTGAATATTGCAAATATATATGAAGTATTGATCATGGTGGGGATCCGGAAGCGGTCTTGGTCTGGTCGTTGGACACAAACGAAGTACACGAAGTTGCAATGGCTAACTTTTAACTAAACAAATCCCAAGGAAAAGCTACTAGATGGATCTACTTATATAGGAGCAAGGGGTGGCGGCCAAGGAGGTGGGAGGACGTCCCAAGGCAGCCTAAAACTAAATCTAGGTCGTACAAGGCCAATGGGCCCAAGTGGAGGTGATGTAACACCTTTGGACTTGTAGTTTGACTCGGATTCTGCTGCAGCATCAGATTGTTTCGTCCACAACTCAACGCTCCGGACGAATTTGAAGGTGATTCCAATTGGGTTGGAAAGTGCACGAAATCTAGTTTCCAAAAAAAAGAATCACCCAATTTGGAGTCCGTATGAAAAACTTGTGTGCGTTTTGAGTCAGGTATGTCTGTGCAGTCCGAATCTGAATCCAGAACGTGAGAGACTTGGACTCTATCTTCTCTTGGGCCAAAAGTGACGTGAGAGAACTTTTTGGACAACAAATAAACATCTCTTTCTTCCTTATCTTCATATGTGGATTGTACAAATGTCCCATACACCTGTAATTAGACAAAACACAAAAGTGTGTGAAGTATTTTTGTTCTGGATAACATAAATAGATTATTGAATAGTTTGCACTAGAAATCACCTGACAAATATGCATATATGCAATATTTTTGGTCATGTACTCATCATCCTCCCCTTCTTGAAAATAAAGCCGTCCTCGGCGTTGCTTAATCTGAAATGTGGCTAACAAAAAAGACAAGGTGTACATGTTGTATATGTATATGTCATCCATTTTTACTTCCCTTGATTTTTGCATATATGACACATGAATAGATGAGTAACTTGCATAGTTCATAAAATCTAAAGCCAAAAAATTAGCACAAGAAGTAGAAGGCATGAAAATATTGCAACTCAGTTTGCACATATAAGTGAAGCTCTTATTCATTTCAAAAGATTGACAATGTTCATCATTAAACCATCCCAACATTGGTGAATAAACCTTACTTGCATCAAATTTACATGCTACAACATGCTTAAATAAGCAAACATGCAATAAGTCATTCAACACAGAATCATCACCAAGATTAGAGGTCATATCAAAATGATTAAACATTGGTTTTTTGCATCAATAGTTAATTCAATGGGTGCACTCAAAATTGTTGGTATTTCAGTTCTTTGATCACATGGCAAAGTCAAATTGTCAACGTAGTCCTCTAAAATAGGTGGTGTGATCAAAGTAGTGGGTAGCTCATCAGATGGTGCATTCAAATTGAGAAGGCATTCATCATTCTCATGTAGAGATGGAAGATCAGTACCTTTGTCATTACCTCTTATGATCAACTCAGATGATGTAGCCACTCTCGGGGGCGATGTGTCACATGGTGGAGGTGATGTAGTCCTGACAACAACGGATGTGGTTGTCATAGTATGCCTAGTAGTTGAAGGAACAATCATATCAACTTTTGGAATGTGCATCGTGCGCTTGTTCTCCTCGTGGCCAACACGTCGTTTTATTTCCTGTTCAGCTTTGCAAGCAAGATGAAACAAATGGTCCATAGGATAACACTCTTCATGAATTAGTATCTCTTGAATATCACGGTTTAATCCTCCCCAAAATCTATCCATAAAATCATCTTCACTTTCTTCTAAAGAGGAATGCAACAAGGTAGTTTGTAAATCATCATAATATTTTGTTATAGTTTCACTACCTTGTTTTAAGTGTTGCAACTTCTTAATCATGTCACGAGTATAATAAGCAGGGATGAAAGTATGTCGCATGGCAAGTTTCAAATCATCCCAAGTAGTAGGTATATAATCAGGGTGTAACCGACAATATTCACTCCACCAAACCAAAGCATAACCAGTGAAAGAACCAACCGCAACCTTAACCTTTTTATGTTCATCGAAATTATGGGAAGCAAATATATTTTTTATGTCGAACTCCCATTCAATATATAAAGCAGGTTTAAAACGGCCATTAAATGGTGGTATAGATACATTAACCTGATCATGTGCATTTGGATGTTTGTGCACCTCTCGTGACGGTTGTGGTATTTGCGAAGGTGGTGGCACGTCTCCCGCGATCGACAAAGCCCATGAATTGACTCTGGATCCTGTCATGATTAGTAGAACAAGAAACAAAACCCAAAAATAATGTTCCTATAACTACTAGGATGTGGTGGTAAAACGCTCACAGTAAAGCAAATATCAATGTCTTACAAGTTCTTACCATGCAGCAGGCGGTGATCGGCAACCAGCGGTGTCAAGTAACTCCGAATATTGAGTAAAGCGATTGCCAGGGGAGCGTACGTATACACAATGTAGAAATATGTGGAGCTGGGTTGGCTATATATGGTAGCAAAAGATTAGCAATAATCAATTCAAAGATGCAATGTTGAATAAACGCTCAACGATGGTACTGTGCTGGTCCTAGGCTAGACCGGACTAGAGACGTGAGCCTAGAACACTAATAAGGTCACGGCGTAGCACAACTAGCATCAATGAAGGATACTAAGTAGCTCTTGACAGCAAGATATAAGTGAAGATCACAACGGCAGTGAAGATAATGATGAAAAACAACTGCCAAGCAGGATATACAACAACTCTCTCTCCAATTTTCCTCTTGAAAAGTTTGAGACAATTTTCTGATAAATTCTATCAAAGAATGCTACTAACTCAAACTTTCCAATGCAAAAAGAATCACTTAATTCCGAGTTGATATGAGGAGTCAAAGAATTCTAAAACTGGCCTGAAAAATTGGAACAAGCTGTGTTCACGAACTTCGGAGGGCAAAAAGACCTATTTAGAAGCCGATTTTGAGGTGTCAAATATTGAACTTGGTTCTGCAACTATTTAGATGCGGCTCGTCGCTATCTTCAATTTGAGTACTCACGGAGCCAAAACAGACTTCGTATGAGGAAGATACACCTGTTTTACTGAACAGTGCGCAAAACAGATTTCAATCCGAATTCAGGTACGAGATTGATTCTAGATAGATCCAATTTTTTTTTCTTCTCTCTTTTTTTTCTCACGCTTTTTTTTCTTTTTCTTCTCCTTTTTTTCCCTGACTTTTTTTTTCTCTCGTTTTTTTTCTCTCTTTTTTTCTCCCTCTTACCAAAACAAACTAGATCTCAACTATTATTATGACAATGAATGGTGGGTAGCACGTGGTGGAAATTGATGGATGGGTGGTGGACAGTGGAAGGGATAACGATGCAGCGGCGACGTGACTAATGTGAACAGAACTCGAAACTCTAAACGACCTAGACACTAAGACCAGCAACTCGACACGATGATGCAACCGATAATTCAACTATGCAAGCAATGAAAAGAAAATTGCAAAGGCTCGGACTGGCTTGGACAAAGGATGAATAGATCTAACTCTTTTTTGTGAATTTTTCTTGGACAATAGGTAAGAAAATAAATCTAATCTAGAAAAACTGGAAATTCTCACCGAGCAACCTGAAAACTGATACCACTTGACAGAGGCGAGGGTCCCGATCTTTCGATGAGATGATAATTATCGATTTGGTGGAGACGACTTTGACGATCCGACTACAAACGTGCACGACATTGCGCCTTAGCAATCGCTAAACCAATCTCCTGAGGTTACTGACAATGCTGGAAGCACGGTCAGCCTAACCACGAAGGTCTATTCCTGCAAGCAGTCGAAGAACGAGCTAGAATATGATAAAGCAATCTGAATATTGCAAATATATATGAAGTATTGATCATGGTGGGGATCCGGAAGCGGTCTTGGTCTGGTCGTTGGACACAAACGAAGTACACGAAGTTGCAATGGCTAACTTTTAACTAAACAAACCCCAAGGAAAAGCTACTAGATGGATCTACTTATATAGGAGCAAGGGGTGGAGGCCAAGGAGGTGGGAGGACGTCCCAAGGCAGCCTAAAACTAAATCTAGGTCGTACAAGGCCAATGGGCCCAAGTGGAGGTGATGTAACACCTTTGGACTTGTAGTTTGACTCGGATTCTGCTGCAGCATCAGATTGTTTCATCCACAACTCAACGCTCCGGACGAATTTGAAGGTGATTCCAATTGGGTTGGAAAGTGCACGAAATCTAGTTTCCAACAAAAAAAGAATCACCCAATTCGGAGTTCGTATGAAAAACTTGTGTGCGTTTTGAGTCAGGTATGTCTGTGCAGTCCGAATCTGAATCCAGAACGTGAGAGACTTGGACTCTATCTTCTCTTGGGCCAAAAGTGACGTGAGAGAACTTTTTGGACAGCAAATAAACATCTCTTTCTTCCTTATCTTCATATGTGGATTGTACAAATGTCCCATACACCTGCAATTAGACAAAACACAAAAGTGTGTGAAGTATTTTTGTTCTGGATAACATAAATAGATTATTGAATAGTTTGCACTAGAAATCACCTGACAAATATGCATATATGCAATATTTTTGGTCATGTCCTCATCACATACACCTACAATTAGACAAAACACAAAAGTGTGTGAAGTATTTTTGTTCTGGATAACATAAATAGATTATTGAATAGTTTGCATTAGAAATCACCTGACAAATATGCATGTATGCAATATTTTTGGTCGTATCCAAGGTAGTCATGTCCTCATCAGTTGGGTAGCGATGCACTGGGAATTAAGTCAATTTGATGTTCAATCCCTCGAATAGGTGGTAATCCCGGTGGCACGTCTTGTGCGAAGACGTCAGCGAACTCCTGCAAAATGTTAGTGACAGCGGGGGGCAAAGAGGAAGGCATGTCCTCGAAGGAAAATAATGCCTCTTTGCAACACAAAAGCATAGCAAACAGATTTGCTAAAATCTAGCTCATCAATATCAGATTTAGTGGCAAGTAAACATGCACTTTTCAATTTAATTTCAGAAGCAACACTAGATGGTTCGTTATTAGGCTTCATTTGTTGCTCAAATTCTTTTGCCACAATCTGATTTTCACTCTTATTCTTCTCCTGTTTTGCTTTATTAGCTCTATTAATATTATCTTTCAAAATGGAATTAGGAGCCATAGGAAGCAAAGTAATATTTTTATCCTTATGAACAAGAGTATACTGATTATTTCTATCATGGTGGACAGAATTTTTATCAAATTGCCATGGTCGACCAAGTAATATGGAACATGCTTGCATAGGTACCACATCACAATCAACATAATCAGCATATGTAGAGATACTAAAATGCACACGAACAGTATGTGTTACCTTAACCTTGCCGCTGTTGTTGAACCATTGGATGTAGTAAGGATGTGGATGTGGTCTTGTGGTGAGAGATAGCTTCTCCACCATCTCCATGCTAGCCAAGTTGTTGCAGCTCCCTCCGTCTATGATAACGCGCACAGAACGTTCCTTCACAACTCCGTTTGTATGGAACAAATTATGCCTTTGATTTTGGTCAGCTTGTGTGACCTGCACACTCAAAACACGTTGAGTAACTAAACATTCATACCCGTCAGCGTCTTCGGGAGCCATGTATTGCGTCTCAGGATCAGAATCATATCCACCATGTTCTTCACGTGTAATAAGGGCCAAAGTCTCCTCATCATAGTCACTAGCGGACTCATACCCACCATCCTCAGTAGCAATCATCACACGCTGAGATTTGCATTCTTGCGCATAATGACCTCTTCCTTTACAACGACGACAAATAATATCACTTGTGTGCCCTGTTGATGCCATGGAAGAAGAAGAGCTCTGTGTAGGTCCGGCAGGTGCGCTCTTGGCAGATAGTGGTGGTTGTGCCTACTTTCTTGTATCACGGCTGGAGGTGGCACCTAATGGAGGTGCTGGTGTAGTGGAAGTAGAAGATGCACGCGGTGTCCATGAGGAAGGTCGACCTGCAGAAAAGTTAGTGCGCGCCATTGCTTGTCGATCCTGCACTTCACGTTCAGCTTTACAAGCAAGATGGAATAAACGAGTGATATTAGTATACTCCTTATACTCTAGAATGGTCTGAATCTCTCTATTTAATCCACCCGTAAAAAGTGCAAGCATAGCTTCATTCTCCTCAACAATACCACATCTAATCATGCCAGTTTGTAATTCCTGATAATATTCTTCTACAGAATTTTTTCCTTGTCTTAAACGCTGCAATTTTTGAAGCAATTCACGTTGATAATATGGTGGAACCCAATGAGTACGCATATCAGTTTTCAAAGCAGCAAGTAGCTGGAATAGGATATAATCTACAATGTTCAGACCACCATACACATGCAAAACTAGTGAAAGCACAAACAGCAGCAACAACCCGTCTCTCCTCGGGATATTGCAAACATGTAAAACGTTGGTCAGTTTCTAACTCCCAAGTAAGATATATATCAGGAACATATCTACCCTCAAATGGTGGAATATTCAATTTCAATTTAGGAACATGGTCATGATCTCATACCTGAGGTGGTGGTGCAGGCCTACCATTGCGAATAAATACCTGAGGTCGACCAGCTGGTGGTAGTGCTGGTGGCTGCACATAGTTCTGATTTTGATCAACCTCATCCTCATAATCGCCCGCATACTCATCATCCTCCTGGGTACCAGCAACAACAGTAGCAGGAGCCAAATAAGCATCAACAACAGGTACAGCAGCACCAGAAGTTTGGCCATACTCAAGAGGAACACGCTTCGCTCATCCATACTGATTCGGAAGGGGCATTGTTGTTGTTGTTGTAGAGGTGCGATAGGTGCAGCCGGCGGTGGTTGTGGAAAACGCGCGAGCAATTCATTAAACTTGCTATCAAGCTTTGTTTCGAATGTCTTCTCAATGCCATCTATCTTCTCCATGGCCTCGTCAAATCTGTTTAGCACATCTTGCACTTGTCCACTCATCATTTGCTGAAATTTATCATGTAGCTGTTTGTTCGTCAGGTTCTCCCAATCAGTCTCATCGGCTTGTGATCCTACCATGGTTAGCAGCAAATAGAAACACACAAGAATATGATCCTACAGACTAATAAGAAGTGGTGGTTTTGTATCACAAACCCGTCAAGCAAATCTCAAATTCTTACCAGTTCTTACCCAGCGGCAGGTGGTGATCGGCAACCATTGTAGTCAAAACTCTCAAAGCTTGGATAGAGCGATTACCAGGGAGAGTCAAACGCACGACGTAGATGTATGTGGAGCTGGGAAGGCTTATAATATGGTAGGAAAAAAGGATCAGCAATAATCAAATCAAAGATGCAAAGTTGAATAAACGCTCAATGACGGTACTATGCTGGTCCTAGACTAGACTCTGCTAGAGACGCGAGCCTAGAACACTAACAAAATCACGACGCTGCACGGAAACAAGGGAGAAGCACACTCTGAAAAAATTTTCACTCTTTTTTTTGCGCTCTTTTTTTTGCGCACTTTTTTTTGCGATCTATTTTTTTGCGCTCCTTTTTTTCGAAAATCACTATAATGGCGAGTGTCTCAAAACTCTTCCCAAGTCAAGATAACAGGATAGGCACGAAACTTTTTCGACCAATTTTTTTTCGACTGCCCGAACCCAAAAACTGGAAACGGGTCAAAAAAAACTTTCTATAACGGTGACTGTCTCAATACGCTTAGAAACACCTAAAAATAGGATAGGCAGAATTTTTTTTGTCAAGTGCGTTTTTGGAAAATTTTGGGCCTAAACGGAGGGTGGTTTCCGGACATAGGTTTTTTTTTGGGCCAGAATACTTAGGTTTTTTTTGAAACCTACTCAGGCAAGGAAACACGAATCAAAAATTAGATGGATCTCGAAAACAAACCTAATATGCAAGGAACTCGGATTGGTGGTGGATATATGGTGGTGGTATATGGCAGCGGTGGTGGTAGCAGTGGTAGTATATGGATATGGATTGGTGGTGGTATATGGATACGGATTGGTGGTGATATATAGATACGGATTCAGAGCGGTGGTGGTAGATGGCTGGGGCGATGATGATGGTGCGGTGGCGGCGTGACAACTTATGACCAGAACTCGAAACTCTAAAAGACTAGACGCTAAGACCAGTAACTAGACACGATGATGCAACCGCAAATTCAACAAAGCAAAACCCTAATAAGATTATGCAAAGGCTCGGATTGGTTCGGATATGATGAACTAACCCTAATTTTTTTGTGGCTTTTTTTCGTGGACTATAGGTATGAAGAACAGACTCGATCTAAACTACGAAAAACTGTAAAATCTCACCGAGCAACCTGGAAATCTGATACCACTTGATAGAGGCGGGGTGTCCCGATCTTTCGATGAGATGTTGGATATCGCTTTGGTGGAAGTCAACTTTGACGATCCGACTACGAACGTGCGAGGACGTCGCGCCTTAGCAATCGCTAAACCAACTCCGAGAGGTTACTGACCACGCCGGAGCACGATCAACCTGACCACGAGGGGCTGTTTCCTCCGAGCAAACGAAGAAAAAGCAAGAAACTGAGATTGCAATCTGGATATTGCGAATATAAGATGAAAGCTTTATTGATCAAGGTGGGATTCTGTGACGCCTTTGTCTGGTCGTTGAACACAAACGAAGTACGCGAAGTTGCAGCTATGGCGAACTTTAGTCTAAACAAAAACCCAAAGTCTAAACGGTGCCCTAAGGGCTGTATATATGGAGGAAGAGGGGGGAATTTCGTGGCCCTTGGTGGAGGGGTCCGAAATCAACCCTATCTCTTGTTTCCCCACACATACATACTCTAAAAATAGCCTATACTTATGTATTTCGAAATTACACGGGCCTGGCCCTATAATAAGGTGACGCAGCACATAGAATAGCCTCGGGACGAAATTTATGAAGTGGCATCTTGTATATTTCATCGAAGGTTTCATGCACCCATTATGGTGGCTTCAAAGTCCTAAAATCATCACTTGTAACTCCGTTCTTGTTCCACTTGTGCATGCCGTCATCTCCATGCTTCTTCTTGCTCCAATGTTCATCCTTCTCCAAGCTAGGCCCTTCATTTGTAAGCAAAACAAATGTATCCAATTTAGGCAGCATCATATTCTCATGAACATTAGAATCATTACCAAGAAACCAAAGTACCTAATAATTTAATTAGTGTGCGCGAGCTCTAGTAATTGGTCCAGTATATGTAGCAGTAGGGGCTGTGGGTGTAACAATGTATTGATGTCCTCATCAGTAAACCTTGTAAAATAAGAGAGAATAGGCATAAGTATTGTGACATAACATGTAATAACAGCCCATAATGCACTAAATATTAATATAAAAGCATGATGCAAAATGGATGAATCAACTCCCCCAAGCTTAGACCTCGCTTTCCTCAAGCGGAAGCCGATAATGAAAAATATATCCACATGTTTAGAGATAGAGGTGTCCATAAAATAAAATACGGACATGAGGGAATCATGATCATTCTTATAACAGCAACATATATAAATATTGTCATATGATTTCTTATGCTAAAGTAACAATCTGTTCACAATGTCAAGTATGAATCAGAAACTTCATTGAAAACTAACAAACTATAATCCTGGTCATTGAAGCAATTGCAATTTATCATAACATCGGAAAGAGTAAATATAAGAGCTTTTCAGCAAGTCCACATACTCAACTATCATTTAGTCTTTCACAATTGCTAACACTCAGGCAATACTTATGGGTATGAAGTTTTAATCGGACACAGAGAAAGATAGGGGCTTATAATGTTGCCTCCCAACCTTTTACCTCTAGGGTAATGTCAACAATAATAGTTCACGCTAACTTACATCCTGATAGAGGCAAAGGTGTCCTGTCTTTCGATGAGATGATGGATTTCGCTTTGGTGGAAGTCGACTTTGATGATCCGACTACGAACGTGCGAGGACGTCGCGCCTTAGCAATCGCTAAACCAACTCCGAGAGGTTATTGACCACGCCGGAGCACGATCAACCTGACCACGAGGGTCTGTTTCCTGCGAGCAAACGAAGAACAAGCAAGAATCTGAGATTGCAATCTGGGTGTGCGAATATAAGATGAAAGCTTTATTGATCAAGGTGGGGGTTCTGTGACGCCTTTGTCTGGTCGTTGAACACAAACGAAGTACGCGAAGTTGCAGCTATGGCGAACTTTAATCTAAACAAAACCCAAAGTCTAAACGGTGCCCTAAGGGCGGTATATATGGAGGAAGAGGGGGGAATTTCGTGGCCCTTGGTGGAGGGGTCCGAAATCAACCCTATCTCTTCTTTCCCCACACATACGGACTCTAAAAATAGCCTATACTTATGTATTTCGAAATTACAAGGGTCTGGCCCAATAATAAGGTGACGCAGCACCTAGAATAGCCTCGGGACGAAATTTATGAAGTGGCATCTTGAATATTTCGTCCAAGGCTTCATGCACCCATTAATGGTGGCTTCAAAGTCCTGAAATCCTCACTTGTAACTCCGTTCTTGTTCCCCTTGTGCATGGCATCATCTCCATGCTTGTTCTTGCTCCAATGTTCATCCTTCTCCAAGCTAGGCCCTTCATTTGTAAGCAAAACAAATGTATCCAATTTAGGCAGCATCATATTCTCCTGAACATTAGAATCATTACCAAGAAACGGAAGTACCTGATAATTTAATTGGCATGCGCGAGCTCTAGTAATTGGTCCCGTATTTGTAGCAGTAGGGGCTGTGGGTGTAACAATGGTATTGATGTCCTCATCATCCTCCCCTTCTTGAAATGAAGTCGTCCTCGACGGAAGCTCATCTTCCTCACCCAAATAAGGCTTCAAATCTGCAATGTTAAAAGTGGGACTAACCCCAAAATCTGCAGGCAGCTCAAGTTTATATGCATTATCATTTATTTTCTCTAACACCTTAAAGGGACCATCAGCACGTGGCATTAGCTTTGATTTGCGCAAATCAGGAAATCTATCCTTACGCAAATGTAACCAAACAAGATCTCCAGGTGCAAACACAACATGTTTTCTACCCTTATCTCCAGCAAGTTTATATTTAGCATTCATACGCTCAATGTTTTCCTTAGTTAACTCATGCATCTTTAAAATCAATTCAGCACGTTGTTTAGCATCAAAATTAACCTTCTCCGAAGATGGAAGAGGCAACAAATCAATAGGTGCACGAGGTAGGAAACCATACACAACTTCAAAAGGGCACATCTTAGTAGTAGAATGCAATGAACGATTATAAGCAAATTCAATATGAGGCAAGCATTCCTCCCACATTTTCTTATTATTCTTCAAAACAGCCCTAAGCATAGTAGACAACGTTCTATTGACTACTTCAGTTTGTCCATCAGTTTGGGGGTGACAAGTAGTACTAAAAAGCAGTTTAGTCCCCAACTTAGCCCATAAACATCTCCAAAAGTGGCTAAGAAATTTAGTATCACGATCTGACACAATAGTATTTGGCACACCATGCAAGCGAATAATTTCACGAAAGAACAAATCAGCAACATTAACAGCATCATCGCTTTTATGACATGGTATAAAGTGTGCCATTTTCGAGAATCTATCCACGACAACAAATATGCTATCCCTCCCCTTCTTTGTTCGAGGTAAACCTAAAACAAAGTCCATAGATATATCCTCCCAAGGAACACTAGGTACAGGCAAAGGCATATATAAACCATGAGGATTGAGTCGTGACTTAGCTTTTTGACATGTAGTGATAGAGGCAAAGGTGTCCCGTCTTTCGATGAGATGGTGGATTTCGCTTTGGTGGAAGTCGACTTTGACGATCCGACTACGAACGTGCGAGGACGTCGCGCCTTAGCAATCGCTAAACCAACTCCGAGAGGTTATTGACCACGCCGGAGCACGATCAACCTGACCACGAGGGTCTGTTTCCTGCGAGCAAACGAAGAACAAGCAAGAAACTAAGATTGCAATCTGGATATTGCGAATATAAGATGAAAGCTTTATTGATCAAGGTGGGGTTCTGTGACGCCTTTGTCTGGTCGTTGAACACAAACGAAGTACGCGAAGTTGCAGCTATGGCGAACTTTTAATCTAAACAAAACCCAAAGTCTAAACGATGCCCTAAGGGTTGTATATATGGCGGAAGAGGGGGGGAATTTCGTGGCCCTTGGTGGAGGGGTCCGAAATCAACCCTATCTCTTGTTTCCCCACACATACGGACTCTAAAAATAGCCTATACTTATGTATTTCGAAATTACATGGGCCTGGCCCAATAATAAGGTGACGCAGCACCTAAAATAGCCTCGGGACGAAATTTATGAAGTGGCATCTTGTATATTTCGTCCAAGGCTTCATGCACCCATTATGGTGGCTTCAAAGTCCTGAAATCATCACTTGTAACTCCGTTCTTGTTCCCCTTGCGCATGCCATCATCTCCATGCTTGTTCTTGCTCCAATGTTCATCCTTCTCCAAGCTAGGCCCTTCATTTGTAAGCAAAACAAATGTATCCAATTTAGGCAGCATCATATTCTCATGAACATTAGAATCATTACCAAGAAACGAAAGTACCTGGTAATTTAGTTGGCGTGCGCGAGCTCTAGTAATTGGTCCAGTATGTATAGCAGCAGGGCCTGTGGGTGTAACAATGGTATTGATGTCCTCATCATCCTCCCCTTCTTGAAATGAAGTCGTCCTCGACGGAAACTCATCTTCCTCACCCAAATAAGGCTTCAAATCTGCAATGTTAAAAGTGGGACTAACCCCAAAATCTGTAGGCAGCTCAAGTTTATATGCATTGTCATTTATTTTCTCTAACACCTTAAAGGGACCATCAGCACGTGGCATTAGCTTTGATTTGCGCAAATCAGGAAATCTATCCTTACGCAAATGTAACCAAACAAGATCTCCAGGTGCAAACACAACATGTTTTCTACCCTTATCTCCAGCAAGTTTATATTTAGCATTCATACGCTCAATGTTTTCCTTTGTTAACTCATGCATTTTTAAAATCAATTCAGCACGTTGTTTAGCATCAAAATTAACCTTCTCCGAAGATGGAAGAGGCAACAAATCAATAGGTGCACGAGGTAGGAAACCATACACAACTTCAAAAGGGCACATCTTAGTAGTAGAATGCAATGAACGATTATAAGCAAATTCAATATGAGGCAAGCATTCCTCCCACATTTTCTTATTATTCTTCAAAACAGCCCTAAGCATAGTAGACAACATTCTATTGACTACTTCAGTTTGTCCATCAGTTTGGGGGTGACAAGTAGTACTAAAAAGCAGTTTAGTCCCCAACTTAGCCCATAAACATCTCCAAAAGTGGCTAAGAAATTTAGTATCACGATCTGAAACAATAGTATTTGGCACACCATGCAAGCGAATAATTTTACGAAAGAACAAATCAGCAACATTAACAGCATCATCGCTTTTATGACATGGTATAAAGTGTGCCATTTTCGAGAATCTATCCACGACAACAAATATGCTATCCCTCCCCTTCTTTGTTCGAGGTAAACCTAAAACAAAGTCCATAGATATATCCTCCCAAGGAACACTAGGTACAGGCAAAGGCATATATAAACCATGAGGATTGAGTCGTGACTTAGCTTTTTGACATGTAGTGCAGCGAGCAATAAAACGCTCAACATCCCGTCTCATCTTTGGCCAAAAGAAATGTGTAGCAAGTACGTCCTCCGTCTTCTTCACGCCAAAGTGTCCCATTAATCCTCCTCCATGCGCCTCCTGCAACAACAAAAGACGAACAGAGCTAGCTGGAATGCATAGCTTGTTAGCACGAAACACAAATCCATCGTTAACGACAAACTTGATCCACATTCTTCCTTCTTTACAATTCTGCATTACATCTTTAAAATCAGCATCATGCACATATTGATATTTGATGGTCTCCAAACCAAATATTTTGAAGTCAAGTTGTGAAAGCATAGTATAGCGACGAGACAATGCATCAGCAATAACATTTTCTTTTCCCTTCTTGTGTTTAATGACATAAGGGAAAGTCTCAATGAATCCAATTCGACTAGCATCACATTCAAGCTCAAAAGTCTTATTAAAATCAGGAAGTTGGAGTAAAGGAGCATGTGTCAACTTATCTTTCAATACCGTGAAGGCTTCTTCCTGTGCGGTACCCCAAAGAAAAGACACATCTTTCTTTGTAAGCTCATTGAGAGGTGCAGCAATGGTGCTGAAATCTCTCACAAAACGCCTATAGAATCCAGCGAGGCGAAGAAAACTCCTCACTTCTGTGACCGTTTTGGGCTGCGGCCAACTCTCAATAGCTTCAATCTTGGCTTTATCAACTTCAATTCCCTGTGGAGTAACAACATAGCCAAGAAAAGATACTCGATCGGTGCAAAAGGTGCACTTCCCAAGGTTACCAAACAAACGTGCATCACGTAGAGCAATAAAAACAGCACGTAAATGTTCCAAATGTTCTTCCAAAGATCTGCTATAAATCAATATGTCATCAAAGTAAACTACCACAAATCGTCCAATGAAAGCACGTAAAACTTCGTTCATTAATCTCATGAAAGTACTAGGTGCATTAGTTAACTCAAAAGGCATGACTAACCACTCATATAATCCAAACTTAGTTTTAAATGCTGTTTTCCATTCATCTCCCAATTTCATACGAATTTGATGGTATCCACTACGCAAATCAACTTTGGAGAATATTGTAGAACCACTCAATTCATCAAGCATATCATCTAGCCTAGGAATAGGATGACGATAACGAATAGTAATATTATTAATGCCTCTACAATCAATACACATACATGATGTACCATCCTTTTTCGGCACTAGAATAATAGGAACAACACAAGGACTAAGGGATTCGCGTATATAACCTTTGTCGAGAAGCTCTTGTACTTGACGCATAATCTCCTTCGTCTCCTCTGGATTGGTACGGTATGGTGCACGGTTTGGCAGTGAAGCACCGGGAATTAAGTCAATCTGATGCTCAGTCCCTCGAATAGGCGGTAATCCCGGTGGCACGTCTTGTGGAAAGACGTCAGCGAACTCCTGCAAAATGTTAGTGACAGCAGGAGGCAAAGAGGAAGGCACGTCCTCGAATGAAAATAATGCCTCTTTGCACACAAAAGCATAGCAAACAGATTTGCTGAAATCTAGCTCATCAATATCAGATTTGGTGGCAAATAAACATGCACTTTTCAATTTAATTTCAGAAGCAACACTAGATGGTTTATTATTAGGCTTCATTTGTTGCTCAAATTCTTTTGCCACAATCTGATTTTCACTCTGTTTCTTCTCCTGTTTTGCTTTATTAGCTCTATTAATATCATCTTTCAAAATGGAAGCAGGACTCATAGGAAGCAAAGTAATATTTTTATCCTTATGAACAAGAGTATAGTGATTGTTTCTACCATGGTGTATAGAATTTTTATCAAATTGCCATGGTCTACCAAGTAATAAGGAACATGCTTGCATAGGTACCACATCACAATCAACATAATCAGCATATGTAGAGATACTAAAATGCACACGAACAGTACGTGTTACCTTAACCTTGCCGCTGTTGTGGAACCATTGGATTAGTAAGGATGTGGATGTGGTCTTGTGGTGAGAGAAAGCTTCTCCACCATCTCCATGCTAGCCAAGTTGTTGCAGGTCCTTCCGTTTATTATGACGCGCACAGAATGTTCCTTCACAACTCCCTTGGTATGGAACAAATTGTGCCTCTGATTTTTCTCAGCTTGTGTGACCTGCACACTCAAAACACGTTGAGCAACTAAACATTCATACCTGTCAGCGTCTTCAGGAGCCATGTATTGCGTCTCATGATCAGAATCATCTCCACCATGTTCTTCACGTGTAATAAGAGCCAAAGTCTCCTCATCATAGTCACTAGCAGACTCATATCCACCACCCTCGGTAGCAATCATCACACGCGGAGATTTGCATTCTCTCACATAATGACCTCCTCCCTTACAACGACGACAAATAATATCAGTTGTGTGCCCTGTTGATGCCATGGAAGAAGAAGAACTCTGTGCAGGCCCGGCAGGTGCGCTCTTGGCAGATAACGGTGGTTGTGCCTGTTTTCTTGTATCACGGCTGGAGGAGGCACCTGATTTAGGTGCTGGTGCAGTTGAAGTAGAAGATGCACGCGGTGTCCATGATGAAGGTCGGCCTGCAGAAAAGTTAGTTCGCGCCAGTGCTTGTCGATCCTGCACTTCACGTTCAGCTTTACAAGCAAGATGGAATAAACGAGTGATATTAGTATACTCCTTACAGTCTAGAATGGTCTGAATCTCTCTATTTAATCCACCCAGAAAACGTGCAAGCATAGCTTCATTCTCCTCAATAATACCACATCGAATCATGCCAGTTTGTAATTCCTGATAATATTCTTCTACATAATTTTTCCCTTGTCTTAAACGCTGCAATTTTTGAAGCAATTCACGTTGATAATATGGTGGAACCCAACGCGTACGCATAGCAGTTTTCAAAGCAGCCCAAGTAGATGGAATAGGATATAATCTACAATGTTCAGACCACCAGACACATGCAAAACTAGTGAAAGCACAAACAGCAGCAACAACCCATCTCTCCTCGGGATATTTTAACATGTAAAACGTTGTTCAGTTTCTAACTCCCAAGTAAGATATATATCAGGAACATATCTACCCTCAAATGGTGGAATATTCAATTTCAGTTTAGGAATATGGACATCATCTCGTACCTGAGGTGGTGGTGCAGGCCTACCATTACGGAAATATATACCTGAGGTCGACCTGCTGGTGGTGGTACTGGTGGCTGCACGTAGTTCGGATATTGATCAACCTCATCCTCATAATCGCCCGCATACTCATCAACCTCCTGGGTACCAGCAGCAGCAGTAGCACGAGCCAAAGAAGCATCAACAACAGGAACAGCAGCACCAGAAGTTTGGCCATCCTCAATAGGAACACGCTTTGCTCATCCATACTGATTCGGAAAGAGGCGTTGTTGTTATTGTTGCAGAGTTGCGATAGGTGCAGCCGGTGGTGGTGGTGGAAAACGCGTGAGCAATTCATTAAACTTGCTATCAAGCTTCATTTCGAACGTCTTCTCAATGCCATCTACCTTCTCCATGGCCTCGTCAAATCTGTTTAGCACATCTTGCACCTGTCCACTCATCATTTGCTGAAATTTATCATGTAGCTGTTTGTTCGTCAGGTTCTCCCAATCAGTCTTATCGGCTTGTGATCCTACCATGGTTAGCAGCAAATAGAAACACAAAAGAATATGATCCTACAGACTACTAAGAAGTGGTGGTGGTGTATCACAAACCCGTCAAGCAAATCTCAAATTCTTACCAGTTCTTACCCAGCAGCAGGTGGTGATCGGCAACCGTTGCAGTCCGAACTCTCAAAGCTTGGATAGAGCGATTACCAGGGAGAGTCAAACGCACGACGTAGATGTATGTGGAGCTGGGAAGGCTTATAATATGGTAGCAAAAAAGGATCAGCAATAATCAATTCAGAGATGCAAAGTTGAATAAACGCTCAATGACGGTACTGTGCTGGTCCTAGCTAGACTGTACTAGAGACGCGAGCCTAGAACACTAACAAAATCACGGCGTTGCACGTAAACAAGGGAAAAGCACACTCTGGTTTTTTTTCGCACTTTTTTTTTCGTGCAGCTTTTTTTTTACGCAGCTTTTTTTTGCGAAAAATCACTATAATGGCGAGTGTCTCAAAACTCTTCCCAGGTCAAACTGACAGGATGGGCACGAAATTTTTTTTGACCAAATTTTTTTTCCGACTGCCCGGACCCAAAAACTGGAAACGGGTCAAAAAAAACTTTCTATAACGGCGACTGTCTCAATACGCTTAGAAACGCCTAAAAATAGGATAGCCAGAAAAATTGTCGACAAGTGCGTTTTCGAAAATTTTTGGGCCTAAACGGAGGGTGGTTTCCGGATTTTTTTCCGAAACCTACTCCGGCAAGGAAACACGAATCGGAATCTAGACGGATCTCGAAAACAAACCTAATATGACAAGAACTCGGATTGGTGGTGGATATATGGCGGTAGATGGCAGCGGTGGTGATATATGACAGCGGATTCGAAGCGGTGGCGGATAAGCGGTGGTGGTAGATGGCAGGGGCGATAACGATGGTGCGGCGGCGGCGTGACAACTTATGACCAGAACTCGAAACTCTAAAAGACTAGACTCTAAGACCAGCAACTAGACACGATGATGCAACCGCAAATTCAACAAAGCAAAACCCTAAAAAGATTATGCAATGGCTCAGACTGGTTCGGATATGATGAACTAACCCTAATTTTTTTTGTGGTTTTTTCGTGGACTATAGGTATGAAGAAAAGACTCGATCTGAACTATGAAAAACTGTAAAATCTCACCGAGCAACCTGGAAATCTGATACCACTTGATAGAGGCAAAGGTGTCTCGTCTTTCGATGAGATGATAGATTTCGCTTTGGTGGAAGTCGACCTTGACGATCCGACTACGAACGTGCGAGGACGTCGCGCCTTAGCAATCGCTAAACCAACTCCGAGAGGTTATTGACCACGCCGGAGCACGATCAACCTGACCACGAGGTTCTGTTTCCTGCGAGCAAACGAAGAACAAGCAAGAATCTGAGATTGCAATCTGGATATTGCGAATATAAGATGAAAGCTTTATTGATCAAGGTGGGGTTCTGTGACGCCTTTGTCTGGTCGTTGAACACAAACGAAGTACGCGAAGTTGCAGCTATGGCGAACTTTAATCTAAACAAAACCCAAAGTCTAAACGGTGCCCTAAGGGCGGTATATATGGAGGAAGAGGGGGGAATTTCGTGGCCCTTGGTGGAGGGGTCCGAAATCAACCCTATCTCTTGTTTCCCCACACATACGAACACTAAAAATAGCCTATACTTATGTATTTCGAAATTACAAGGGCCTGGCCTAATAATAAGGTGACGCAGCACCTAGAATAGCCTCGGGACGAAATTTATGAAGTGGCATCTTGAATATTTCGTCCAAGGCTTCATGCACCCATTATGGTGGCTTCAAAGTCCTGAAATCCTCACTTGTAACTCCGTTCTTGTTCCCCTTGTGCATGGCATCATCTCCATGCTTGTTCTTGCTCCAATGTTCATCCTTCTCCAAGCTAGGCCCTTCATTTGTAAGCAAAACAAATGTATCCAATTTAGGCCGCATCATATTCTCATGAACATTAGAATCATTACCAAGAAACGAAAGTACCTGATAATTTAATTGGCGTGCGCGAGCTCTAGTAATTGGTCCCGTATATGTAGCGGTAGGGGCTGTGGGTGTAACAATGGTATTGATGTCCTCATCACATCCAATTGGATATATATATCAGGATCTTTCGAACACAATGTGCTTGCCAAGGATAAAATGTAAAAAGGAAAGGTGAAGATCACCATGACTCTAGTGAAAGGTATAAGACAAAAGTAAAAGATAGCCCCTTCACTAAGGGAAGCAGAGGTTGTCATGTGCTTTTATGGTTGGATGCACGAAATCTTAATGCAAAAGAACGTCACTTTATATTGCCACTTGTGATATGGACCTTTATTATGCAGTCCGTCGCTTTTATTTCTTCCATATCATAAGATCATATAAAGCTTATTTTCTCCACACTAATAAGGCATACATATTTAGAGAGCAATTTTTATTGCATACAACAATGACAACTTAATTGAAGGATCTTACTCAATCCATAGGTAGGTATGGTGGACCCTCATGGCAAAACTGGGTTTGAGGATATTTGGAAGCACAAGTAGTATCTCTACTTGGTGGAAATAATTTGGCTAGCATGAGAGGGAAAGGCAAGCTCAACATATTGGATGATCCATGACAATATAATTAATTTCGGATATACGAAAACATAACCCATTACGTTGTTTCCTTGTCCAACATCAACTCTTTAGCATGTCATATTTTAGTGAGTGCTCACAATCATAAAAGATGTCCAAGATAGTATATTTATATGTGAGAACCTCTCTTTCTTTATTACTTCTTATTAATTTCAACGATGACCAAAACTATGTTTGCCAACTCTCAACAACTTTTATTCATCATACTCTTAATATGCGAAGTCATTACTCTCCATAAGATCCATATGATCTCTTTATTTCTTTTTATTCTTTCTTTTTCTTTTATTCCCTCAAGATCATAGCAAGATAGCAAATCCCTTAACTCAAGAATAATATTTATTATATATAGCTCACGGACTCAATTACATAGAGGGATCATAAAGCAAAACTCAAAACTAGATCATTCTAAAACTTTATTCTACTAGATCAAGATATTATCAAAAGGATCAAACTAAGAAAAATGGTAAAGATAGGGGTGTGATGTTGATACGATACCGGGGCACCTCCCCCAAGCTTGGCAGTTGCCAAGGGGAGTGCCCATACCCAGGTGATTATGTCTCCTTTGCTGGTGAAGAAGATGGCGGTGATGATGCATAGTCGCACATCAAGCATAGGAGATCCTCCAATTTGCGGATAATACCCTTGAATGTGGTGATATGCTCCTTCA
Organism: Triticum aestivum; assembly: GCF_018294505.1. Lineage (NCBI taxonomy): Eukaryota > Viridiplantae > Streptophyta > Magnoliopsida > Poales > Poaceae > Triticum > Triticum aestivum. The sequence goes on from NC_057813.1 coordinate 323,612,333, forward strand.
ACAAATTTTTTTCACGTGTGAGATACTTGTTTTGTATGCGAGCTAATTCAATCATCTTGAAAGCTTCAATCTCAGTTGGGATAAGAAGATTATGATGAAGTTGAAGGATGTCTTCTTCTTCTGCTGCCGGAGCTTGATCCTCCATGGCCTTCTTATCCTATCATCCCTATTGATCTCTTCGGGTTCTTCTCTCTTCAGCTCTATCTTCATAAGCCAAGCATCGTTGCCCTCATTGTTGGAGGAGGGGGACGACATGATGACTGGCCTTGACAACTCTGGCAGAAAACAGCTCGAAACAAAAACAGAGGATATTTGCGTGATATGAGGGTCAAAACCTTCGGGAGATTATATAATGAATTTTTACCGACTAAAAGAAGTATCGTGCAAGAAAACGGAGTCCGGAGAGCACACGAGGTGCCCACGAGGCAGGGGGCGCGCCTAGGGGGGGTAGGGCGCGCCCTCCACCCTCGTGGATGCCTCGTGTCCTTCCCGGACTACTTTTTATTTTCCTATTCTCTTAAATATTCCAAAACGGAGAAAAACTGCTATTAGAACTATTTTGGAGTCGGTTTACTTACCCTACCACATACCTATTCCTTTTCGGAGTCTGAAACGTTCTCAAAAGTGTCCCTTATGTATTCCTCTGAGGTTACGGTTTCAATAACATTGGTTTCAACATTTATGGGATTACTTGAGATATAATGTTTGATTATTTGACCGTTCACCACCTTTGGATTTGTGCCCTCGAAGTTGTTGATTTTTATGGCACTGGAACGATAGACCTCCTCGATAACATAAGGACCTTCCCATTTAGAGAGGAGTTTTCGTGCAAAAAATCTTAATCGAGAGTTGAATAGCAACACATAGTCACCTACATTAAACTCACGCTTTTGTATCCTTTTGTCATGCCACCTTTTAACTTTTTCTTTAAATAGTTTGGCATTCTCATAGGATTGAGTTCTCCATTCATCAAGTGAGCTAATGTAAAATAGCCTCTTCTCACCGGCAAGTTTGAAATCATAATTGAGCTCTTTAATGGCCCAATATGCCTAATGTTCTAGTTCGAGAGGTAAGTGACATGCTTTTCCATGAACCGTTTTATATGGAGACATACCCATAGGATTTTTATATGCAGTTCTATAATCCCATAATGCATCATCAAGTTTCTTGGACCAATTCTTTCTAGATCTATTAACAATCTTTTGCAAAATCAGTTTAACCTCTCTGTTACTCAATTCTACTTGGCCACTAGACTATGGGTGATATGGAGATGCAATTCTATGATTAACATCATACTTAGCAAGCATTTTATAAAAAGCACCTTGAATAAAATGTGAACCACCATCAGTCATTAGGTATCTAGGGGCTCCAAACCTTGGAAAAATAACTTCTTTAAGCATCTTAATAGAGGTGTTATGATCAGCACTACTAGTTGGAATAGCTTCTACCCACTTAGTAACATAATCAACAGCAACTAAAATATGTGTATACCCATTAGAGGAAGGAAACGGTCCTATATAATCAAAGCCCCAAACATCAAATGGTTCAATAACAAGAGAATAATTCATAGGCAACGTCTACTACTATTACCAATTCTTTGACATTCATCGCAAGACAAGGCAAACTTACAGGCATCCTTGAAGAGAGTAGGCCAGTAAAAACCATATTGCAATACCTTATGCGCAGTTCTATCTCCAGCGTGGTGTCCCCCATAAGCCTCGGGGTGACACTTGCGTAGGATCTGTTCCTGTTCATGCTTAGGTACACAACGTCTAATAACACAATCTACTCCTTCTTTATAAAGGTGTGGGTCATCCCAGAAGTAATGTCTTAAATCATAGAAAAACTTTTTCTTTTGCTGGTATGTGAAACTAGATGGTATAAATTTAGCAATAATTTAATTAGCATAATCAGCATACCATGGAGCAGCATGAGAAGCATTTATGACAGCTAATTGTTCTTCAGGAAAGCTATCATTAATAGGTAGTGGGTCATCAAGAACATTCTCTAACCTAGACAAGTTGTCTGCAACGGGGTTCTCAGCTCCCTTTCTATCAATAATATGCAAATCAAATTCTTGTACTAGGAGAACCCATCTAATAAGTCTACATTTAGCATCTTTCTTTTCCATAAGATATTTATAGCGGCATGATTAGTGTGAACAGTTACTTTAGAGTCAACGATATAAGGTCTAAACTTGTCACAAGCAAATACGACTACTAAAAATTCTTTTTCTGTAGTAGCATAAATTCTCTGGGCACTGTCTAGAGTTTTACTAGCATATTGAACAACATTTAGTTTCTTATCAACTCTTTGTCCTAGAACAGCACCTACAGCATAATTACTAGCATCACACATAATTTCAAAGGGTAAATTCCATTCAGGTGGTTGAACAATAGGTGCAGAAATCAAAGCTTTCTTAAGTATTTCAAATGCTTCTACACAATCATCATCGAAGACAAAAGGAATATCTTTTTATAAGAGATTAGTCAGAGGCCTAGAAATTTTAGAGAAGTCCTTAATAAACCTCCTATAAAAGCCGGCATGACCAAGGGAACTTCTTATACCTTTAATGTCTTTAGGACACGACATCTTTTCAATAGCATCAACTTTGGCTTTATCAACTTCAATACCTCTTTCAGAAATTTTATGCCCCAAGACAATACCTTCATTAACCATAAAGTGGCACTTCTCCCAATTTAAGACAAGATTAGTCTCTTCACATCTCCGCAAAACTCGATCAAGGTTGCTCAAGCAATCATCAAAAGAAGATCCATAAACAGAGAAATCATCCATGAAAACCTCAACAATCTTTTCACAAAAGTCAGAGGATATAGCCATCATGCATCTTTGAAAGGTAGCAGGTGCATTACATAAACCAAAAGTCATACGTCTATAAGCAAAAGTACCGAAAGGGCAAGTAAAAGTGGTCTTTTCTTGATCCTCTTTTGACACAGGTATTTGAGAGAAACCAGAGTAACCATCTAGAAAGCAAAAATGGGTATGTTTAGATAATCTTTCAGCATTTGATCAATAAAAGGTAAAGGGTAATGATCTTTTCTAGTAGCTTTATTTAATTTGCGGAAATCAATTACCATCCTATAACCTGTAACAATTCTTTGTGGGATCAATTCATCTTTATCATTAGGAGCAACAGTAACACCTCCCTTCTTAGGGACACAATGGACATGACTTACCCACTGACTATCAGCAATGGGATAAATTATACCTGCCTCCAGAAGCTTTAATATTTATTTTCTTACCACTTCTTTCATCTTAGGATTTAACCGTCGTTGGTGATCAACAACCGGTTTCGCTTCTTTCTCCAATTTTATTTTATGTTGGCATAGAGTGGGACTAATGCCCTTAAGATCATCAAGATTATATCCAATAGCAGCACGGTGCTTCTTTAGAGTTTTCAATAATTTCTCCTCTTCCTGCTTTGAAAGGTTAGCACTAATAAAAAAAAGGATATATCTTCTTTTCATGAAGATAAGCATATTTAAGAGAATCAGGTAGTGGTTTAAGCTCAAACACGGGATCACCCTTGGGTGGTGGAGGATCCCCTAGAATTTCAACAGGCAAGTTGTGTTTCAAAATAGGTCCCTATTTAAAGAATACTTCACCTATTTCCCTTCTTTCATTCATAAACATATCATTTTCATGGTCTAGCAAATATTGTTCTAAAGGATCATTAGGAGGCACGGCAATAGAAGCAAGACCAATAATTTCATCCTTACTAGGCAATTCTTTATCATGGGGTTGTTTACAAAATTTAGCAAAGTTAAAGTCATGAGAGATATCCCCTAATCCAATCGTAACAATATCCTTTTTGCAATCTATCCTAGCATTAACAGTGTTCAAGAAGGGTCTACCAAATATAATGGGACAAAAGTCATCTTGTGGGGAACCAAGAACAAGAAAATCAGCAGGATATTTAACTTTCCCACACAAGACTTCAACATCTCTAACAATCCCAACTGGTGAAATAGTATCTCTATTTGCAAGCTTAATTGTAACATCGATTTCTTCTATATCAGCAGGTGCAATATCATGCATAATTTCTTTGTGTAAGGATGAGGTATTGCACTTGCACTAGCACCCATATCACATAAACCATGATAACAATGATCTCCTATTTTAAAATAAATAACAAGCATGCCTACAACAGGTTTATGTTTATTATTAGTATCGGGTCTAGCAATTTTAGCTGCTTCATCATAGAAGTAAATAACATGCCCATCAATATTATCAGCCAAGAGATCTTTAACCATAGCAATACTAGGTTCAACTTTAATTTGCTCGGGTGGTATAGGTGTTCTAGTATTACTCTTATGAACCACAATTGAAGCTTTAGCATGATCCTTTATCCTAACAGGGAAGGGTGTTTTCTCAATATAGGTAGTAGGAACAATAGGATCATTATAAGTGATAGTCTTTTCTTCAACTTTAATAGGTGCAACTACTTTTACTTCAATGGGAGTATTATATTTAGACCACTTCTCCTTAGCGAGGTCAACATGAGTAACAAATGATTCACAGAAAGAAGCTACTATCTCAGAGTCAAGTCCATATTTAGTGCTAAATTCACGAAAAGCATCGGTATCCATAAAAGATTTAACACAATCAAACTTAGGTGTTATACCTGACTCCTTACCTTCGTAGAGATACCAATCTTCAGAGATGAATTTAATTATTTCCAATAAATCCCATCTGAATTCAATAGTCTTCATCATGAAAGAGCAAGTACAAGAAGCATCGAGCATGGAGCGATTGTTGAGAGAAAGCCGAGCATAATTTTTTTGAATAATAATTTCTCTTGAGAGCTCATGATTGGGGAATGAATATAACATTGACTTAAGCCTCCCCCAAGCTTGAGCGATGCTTTCTCCTTCGCGAGGCCAAAAGTTAAATATATAATTACGATCACAATGAACAAGATGGATAGGATAAAACTTCTGATGAAATTCCAATTTCAATCGGTTGTAGTTCCATGATCCCATACCATCACATAGCCTAAACCATGTCAATGCCTTTACCTTCAAAGATGAAGGGAATAACTTCTTCTTGATAACATCCTCGGGCATACCTGCAAGCTTAAATAATCCCCAAACTTCATCCACATAGATTAGGTGCAAATGGGGATGCAATGTTCCATCTCCTGTAAAAGGATTAGCTAGCAGTTTCTCTATCATACCCGAAGGAATTTCAATGTAAACATTTTCAGTAGGTTTAGTAGGTTGAGGACCAACTCTTTGCTCTACTGGTCGGGGTGAAGATACCCCGAACAAGCCCCTCAAAGGATTACTTTCCATAGTAACAAGTGACAGTAAATTTCAGCCCACTATATACATTTTTCCTTACCAAGTTCCACTTACCAAAGGTGCTACACTCCCCGGCAACGGCGCCAGAAAAGAGTCTTGATGACCCACAAGTGTACGGGATCTATCGTAGTCCTTTCGATAAGTAAAAGTGTCGAACCCAACTAGGAGCAGAAGGAAATGACAAGCGGTTTTCAGTAAGGTATTCTCTGCAAGCACTGAAATTATCGGTAACATATAGTTTTGTGATAAGGTAATTTGTAACGGGTAACAAGTAACAAAAGCAAATAAATTGCAGCAAGGTGGCCCAATCCTTTTTGTAGCAAAGGACAAGCCTGGACAAATTCTTATATGAAGGAAAACGCTCCGGAGGACACATGGGAATTATCGTCAAGCTAGTTTTCATCATGCTCACATGATTCGCGTGCGTTACTTTCATAATTTGATATGTGGGTGGACTGGTGCTTGGGTACTGCCCTTTCTTGGACAAGCATCCCACTTATGATTAACCCCTATTGTAAGCATCCGCAACTACAAAAGAAGTATTAAGGTAAACCTAATCATAGCATGAAACATATGGATCCAAATCAGCCCCTTATGAAGCAACTCATAAACTAGAGTTTAAGCTTCTGTCACTCTAGTAACCCATCATCTACTTATTACTTCTCAAGGCCTTCCTCTAGGCCCAAACAATGGTGAAGTGTCATGTAGTTGACGTTCACATAACACCACTAGAGGAGAGTCAACATACATCTCATCAAAATATCGAACGAATACCAAATTTACATGACTACTTATAGCAAGACTTCTCCCATGTCCTCAGGAACAAACGTAACTACTCACAAATCATATTCATGTTCATAATCAGAGGGGTATTAATATGCATAAAGGATCTTAACATATGATCTTCCATCGAATAAACCAACTAGTTTCAACTACAAAGAGTAATCAACACTACTAGCAACCCACGGGTACCAATCTGAGGTTTTGGGACAAAGATTGGATACAAAGATGTTGATGGAGATTGACCCCCTCCCGATGAGAGGATTGATGGTGATGACGATGGCGATGATTTCCCCCTCCTGGAGGGATGTTTCCCCGGCAGAACAACTCCGCTCGAGCCCTAGATTGGTTCCGCCAAGGTTCCACCTTGTGGCGGCGGTGTTTCGTCCCGAAAGCTTGCTTATGATTTTTTCTGGGGTAAAGGACTTCATATAGCAGAAGATGCTCACCGGAGGCCTGCCAGGTGGCCCACGAGGCAGGGGGTAGGGCGCGCCCCCACTATCGTGGACGGTGGGTGGTCCCCCTCTGGTATTTTCTTCGCTCAGTATTTTTTATTAATTCCAAAAATAAATTCCGTGGAGTTTCAGGAATTTTGGAGTTGTGCAGAATAGGTCTCTAATATTTGCTCCTTTTCTAGCTGTCGGCATTCTCCCTCTTTATGTAAACCTTGTAAAATAAGAGAGAATTGGCATAAGTATTGTGACATAACGTGTAATAACAGCCCATAATGCACTAAATATCGATATAAAAGCATGATGCAAAATGGACGTATCAGGCCTCTTGCGATATAACTCACCATCCTTCATGCAGTCCGCAGTGGCTTGACGAACCACGCGCTCGGCATCCTCCTCCTTCTCTGGCAAGGTCCCTTGAAGCAGGTACGCCTTGAACTCCTCAGTCCAACACCCCTCCTAAGGCTCGAGTGCAAGCAGCAGGCGGACCCTTGTGGGGTGGCCACATGCTGGGGCGCCCGTCTCAGGCACCTGAGGCAGATCCTCCTGAGGCGGTGCTGGAGCCGCGGTGGGAGGAGCCGCGGATGACTTGAAGAGCCGCTCCTCAAACACCCCAGGCTCCTGGGGGAGCCTTTGAGAGGCTCTCTTGGCGATATCGTCTGCCTCCTTGTTCGTCCTTCACGGCATATGCTGCAGCTCCACACCTAAGAACCGCTTCTCCATCTTGCGTCCCTCTTCTAGGTATGTGATGCGGAGCATCCTTCGGTCATCCCCATGGACCTTCCGTCGTCTCACCAAGCACCAAGAGGACCCATGACTAGAGCACGAGCTCGAGCTCTCGAGACCGAGGTGACTTCTCTCTGTAGTGATATATCTTCTGACCCTCTCGAGACATGGCTACCACCTGATGAGGACATCAATACCATTGTTACACCCACAACCCCTACTGCTACATATACTAGACCAATTACTAGAGCTCACGCACGCCAATTAAATTATCAGGTACTTTCGTTTTTTGGTAATGATTCTAATGTTCATGAGAATATGATGCTGCCTAAATTGGATACATTTATTTTGCTTACAAATGAAGGGCCTAGCTTGGAGAAGGATGAACATTGGAGCAAGAACGAGCATGGAGATGATGGCATGCGCAAGGGGAACAAGAACGGAGTTACAAGTGATGATTACAGGACTTTGAAGCCACCATAATGGGTGCATGAAGCCTTGGACGAAATATACAAGATTGCACTTCATAAAGTTGGCCCCGAGGCTATTCTAGGTGCTGCGTCACCTTATTATTGGGCCAGGCCATGTAATTTCGAAATACATAAGTATAGGCTATTTTTAGAGTCCGTATGTGTGGGGAAGCAAGAGATAGGGTTGATTTCGGACCCCTCCACCAAGGGCCACGAAATTCCCCCCTCTTCCTCCATATATATAGCCTTTAGGGCACCGTTTAGACTTTGGGTTTTGTTTAGATTAAAGTTCGCCATAGCTGCAACTTCGCGTACTTCGTTTGTGTTCAACGACTAGACAAAGGCGTCACAGAACCACACCTTGATAAATAAAGCTTTCATCTCATATTCGCAATATCCAGATTGCAATCTCAGTTTCTTGCTAGTTCTTCGTTTGCTTGCAGGAAACAGACCCTCGTGGTCAGGTTGATTGTGCTCCGGCATGGTCAATAACCTCTCGGAGTTGGTTTAGCGATTGCTAAGGCACGACGTCATCGCACGTTCGTAGTCGGATCGTCAAAGTCGACTTCCACCTAAGCGATATCCATCATCTCATCGAAAGACGGGACACCTTTGCCTCTATCAACTGGTATCACATTTCCAGGTTGCTCGGTGAGATTTTAGAGTTTTTCATAGTTTAGATCGAGTCTGTTCTTCATACCTACAGTCCACGAAAAAGACAAAAAAAATTAGGGTTAGTTCCTCATATCCAAACCAATCTGAGCCTTTGCATAATCTTTTTAGTGTTTTGCTTTGTTGAATTTGCGGTTGCATCGTCGTATCTAGTTGCTGGTCTTAGAGTCTAGTCTTTTAGAGTTTCGAGTTCTGGTCATAAGTTGTCACGCCGCCGCCGCACCATCATCATCGCCCCTGCCATCTACCTCCGCCGCTTATCCGCCACCGCTTCGAATCCGTATCCATATACCACCACCGCTGCCATCTACTACCATATATCCACCACCAATCCGAGTTCTTGTCATATTAGGTTTGTTTTCGAGATCCATCTAGATTCCGATTCGTGTTTTCCTTGCCGGAGTAGGTTTCAGAAAAAAAAGAGTCCGGAAACCACGCTCCGTTTAGGCCCAAAATTTTTCGAAAACGCATTTTTCGAAAAAATTTCTGGCTATCCTATTTTTAGGTGTTTCTGAGTGTTTTGAGACAGGTGCAATTATAGGAAGTTTTTTTTGACCCGTTTCAAGTTTTTGGGTCCCGGCAGTCGAAAAAAAAATTGGTCGAAAAAATTTCGTGCCCATCCTGTCAGTTTGAGCTAGGAAGAGTTTTGAGACACTCGCCATTATAGTGATTTTTTCCAAAAAAAAGCAGCGCAAAAAAAAGAGCGAAAAAAAATTCCAGAGTGTGCTTTTCCCTTGTTTACGTGCCGCGCCGTGATTTTGTTGGTGTTCTAGGCTCGCGTCTCTAGCACTGTCTAGCCTAGGACCAGCACAGTACCGTCGTTGAGCGTTTATTCAACTTTGCATCTCTGAATTGATTATTGCTGACCCTTTTTGCTACCATATTATAAGCCTTCCCAGCTCCACATACATCTACGTCGTGCGTTTGACTCTCCCTGGTAATCGCTCTATCCAAGCTTTGAGAGTTTTTGACTACAACGGTTGCCGATCACCGCCTGCTGCTGGGTAAGAACTGGTAAGAATTTGAGATTTGCTTGACGGATTTGTGACACCCACCACCACCACTTGTTCGTAGTCTGTAGGATCATATTCTTGTGTGTTTCTATTGCTGCTAACCATGCCAGGATCACAAGCCGACGAGATTGACTGGGAGAATTTATCGAACAAGGAGCTTCATGATAAGTTTCAGCAAATGATGACTGAACAGGTGCAAGATGTGCTGAACAATTTTGAAGAGGCCATGGAGAAGATCACTGGCCTTGAAAAGACGTTCGAAACAAAGCTCGATAACAAGTTCAATGAATTGCTCGCGCGTCTTCCACCACCACCACCCGCTGCACCTAACACACCTCTCCAACAACAACAACAACGACTACCTCCACGTCGTGAAGCAGACCTCCGCCGAGCAAGCCGTGTTCCTCTTGCGTTTGGCCAAACTGTTGGTGCTGCTGTTGATACTTCTGTGGCTCCTGCTGCTGATGCGGAGGAGGATGATTATGTGGGAGATTATGAGGATGAGGTTGATCAAAATCAACACTACGTGCAGCCACCTGCACCACCACCAGCAGGTCGACCTCAGGTATATATTCGTACTGGTAGGCCTGCACCACCACCTCAGGTACGAGATGATGTCCATATTTCTAAACTGAAATTGAATATTCCACCATTTGAGGGTAGATATGTTCCTGATATATATCTTACTTGGGAGTTAGAAACTGAACAACGTTTTACATGTTTACAATATCCCGAGGAGAGACAGGTTGCTGCTGCTGTTTGTGCTTTCACTAGTTTTGCATGTGTCTGGTGGTCTGAACATTGTAGATTATATCCTATTCCAACTACTTGGGCTGCTTTGAAAACTACTATGCGTACGCGTTGGGTTCCACCATATTATCAACGTGAATTGCTTCAAAAATTGCAGCGTTTAAGACAAGGAAAAAATTCTGTAGAAGAATATTATCAGGAATTACAAACTGGCATGATTCGATGTGGTATTGTTGAGGAGAATGAAGCTATGCTTGCACGTTTTCTGGGTGGATTAAATAGAGAGATTCAGACCATTCTAGACTATAAGGAGTATACTAATATCACTCGTTTATTCCATCTTGCTTGTAAAGCTGAACGTGAAGTGCAGGATCGACAAGCATTGGCGCGAACTAACTTTTCTGCAGGCCGACCTTCATCATGGACACCGCGTGCATCTTCTACTTCAACTGCACCAGCACCTCAATCAGGTGCCTCCTACAGCCGTGATACAAGAAAACAGGAACAACCACCATTATCTGCCAAGAGCGCACCTGCGGGGCCTGCACAGCGTTCTTCTTCTTCCATGGCATCAACAGGGCACACAAGTGATATTATTTGTCGTCGTTGTAAGGGAGGAGGTCATTATGCGAGAGAATGCAAATCTCCGCGTGTGATGATTGCTACCGCGGATGGTGGATATGAGTCCGCTAGTGACTATGATGAGGAGACTTTGGCTCTTATTACACGTGAAGAACATGGTGGAGATGATTCTGATCATGAGACGCAATACATGGCTCCTGAAGACGCTGACAGGTATGAATGTTTAGTTGCTCAACGTGTTTTGAGTGTGCAGGTCACACAAGCTGAGCAAAATCAGAGGCACAATTAGTTCCATACCAAGGGAGTTGTGAAGGAACGTTCTGTGCGCGTCATAATAGACGGAGGGAGCTGCAACAACTTGGCTAGCATGGAGATGGTGGAGAAGCTTTCTCTCACCACAAGACCACATCCACATCCTTACTACATCCAATGGTTCAACAACAGCGGCAAGGTTAAGGTAACACGTACTGTTCGTGTGCATTTTAGTATCTCTACATATGCTGATTATGTTGATTGTGATGTGGTACCTATGCAAGCATGTTCCTTATTAATTGGTAGACCATGGCAATTTGATAAAAATTCTGTACACCATGGTAGAAACAATCACTATACTCTTGTTCATAAGGATAAAAATATTACTTTGCTTCCTATGACTCCTGATTCCATTTTGAAAGATGATATTAATAGAGCTAATAAAGCAAAACAGGAGACGAATAAGAGTGAAAATCAGATTGTGGCAAAAGAATTTAAGCAACAAATGAAGCCTAATAATAAACCATCTAGTGTTGCTTCTGAAATTAAATTGAAAAGTGCATGTTTATTTGCCACCAAATCTGATATTGATGAGCTAGATTTCAGCAAATCTGTTTGCTATGCTTTTGTGTGCAAAGAGGCATTATTTTCATTCGAGGACGTGCCTTCCTCTTTGCCTCCTGCTGTCACTAACATTTTGCAGGAGTTCGCTGACGTCTTTCCACAAGACGTGCCACCGGGATTACCGCCTATTCGAGGGATTGAGCATCAGATTGACTTAATTCCCGGTGCTTCACTGCCAAACCGTGCACCATACCGTACCAATCCAGAGGAGACAAAGGAGATTATGCGTCAAGTACAAGAGCTTCTCGACAAAGGTTATATACGCGAATCCCTTAGTCCTTGTGCTGTTCCTATTATTCTAGTGCCGAAAAGGATGGTACATCACGTATGTGTGTTGATTGTAGAGGCATTAATAATATTACTATTCGTTATCGTCATCCTATTCCTAGGCTAGATGATATGCTTGATGAATTGAGTGGCTCTACAATATTCTCCAAAGTTGATTTACGTAGTGGATACCATCAAATTCGTATGAAATTGGGAGATGAATGGAAAACAGCATTCAAAACTAAGTTTGGATTATATGAGTGGTTAGTCATGCCTTTTGGGTTAACTAATGCACCTAGTACTTTCATGAGATTAATGAACGAAGTTTTACGTGCTTTCATTGGACGATTTGTGGTAGTTTACTTTGATGACATATTGATTTATAGCAGATCTTTGGAAGAACATTTGGAACATTTACGTGCTGTTTTTATTGCTCTACGTGATGCACGTTTGTTTGGTAACCTTGGGAAGTGCACCTTTTGCACCAACCGAGTATCTTTTCTTGGCTATGTTGTTACTCCACAGGGAATTGAAGTTGATAAAGCCAAGATTGAAGCTATTGAGAGTTGGCCGCAGCCCAAAACGGTCACACAAGTGAGGAGTTTTCTTGGCCTCGCTGGATTCTATAGGCGTTTTGTGAGAGATTTCAGCACCATTGCTGCACCTCTCAATGAGCTTACAAAGAAAGATGTGCCTTTTCTTTGGGGTACCGCACAGGAAGAAGCCTTCACGGTATTGAAAGATAAGTTAACATATGCGCCTTTACTCCAACTTTCTGATTTTAATAAGACTTTTGAGCTTGAATGTGATGCTAGTGGAATTGGATTAGGAGGTCTATTATTACAAGATGGCAAACCTGTTGCATACTTTTCTGAAAAATTGAGTGGGCCTAGTCTGAATTATTCTACTTATGATAAAGAATTATATGCTCTTGTTCGGACTTTAGAAACATGGCAACATTATTTATGGCCCAAAGAATTTGTTATACATTCTGATCATGAATCATTGAAACATATTAAAAGTCAAGCTAAACTGAATCGTAGACATGCTAAATGGGTTGAATTCATTGAGACTTTCCCTTATGTCATTAAACACAAGAAGGGAAAAGAAAATGTTATTGCTGATGCATTGTCTCGTCGCTATACTATGCTTTCACAACTTGACTTCAAAATATTTGGTTTGGAGACTATCAAAGATCAATATGTGCATGATGCTGATTTTAAAGATGTAATGCAGAATTGTAAAGAAGGAAGAATGTGGAACAAGTTTGTTGTTAACGATGGATTTGTGTTTCGTGCTAACAAGCTATGCATTCCAGCTAGCTCCGTTCGTCTTTTGTTGTTGCAGGAGGCGCATGGAGGAGGATTAATGGGACACTTTGGCGTGAAGAAGACGGAGGACGTACTTGCTACACATTTCTTTTGGCCAAAGATGAGACGGGATGTTGAGCGTTTTATTGCTCGCTGCACTACATGTCAAAAAGCTAAGTCACGACTCAATCCTTATGGTTTATATATGCCTTTGCCTGTACCTAGTGTTCCTTGGGAGGATATATCTATGGACTTTGTTTTAGGTTTACCTCGAACAAAGAAGGGGAGGGATAGCATATTTGTTGTCGTGGATAGATTCTCGAAAATGGCACACTTTATACCATGTCATAAAAGTGATGATGATGTTAATGTTGCTGATTTGTTCTTTCGTGAAATTATTCGCTTGCATGGTGTGCCAAATACTATTGTTTCAGATCGTGATACTAAATGTCTTAGCCACTTTTGGAGATGTTTATGGGCTAAGTTGGGGACTAAACTGCTTTTTAGTACTACTTGTCACCCCCAAACTGATGGCCAAACTGAAGTAGTCAATAGAACATTGTCTACTATGCTTAGGGCTGTTTTGAAGAGTAATAAGAAAATGTGGGAGGAATGCTTGCCTCATATTGAATTTGCTTATAATCGTTCATTGCATTCTACTACTAAGATGTGCCCTTTTGAAGTTGTGTATGGTTTCCTACCTCGTGCACCTATTGATTTGTTGCCTCTTCCATCTTCGGAGAAGGTTAATTTTGATGCTAAACAACGTGCTGAATTGATTTTAAAAATGCATGAGTTACCTAAGGAAAACATTGAGCGTATGAATGCCAAATATAAACTTGCTGGAGATAAGGGTAGAAAACATGTTGTGTTTGCACCTGGAGATCTTGTTTGGTTACATTTGCGTAAGGATAGATTTCCTGATTTGCGCAAATTAAAGCTCATGCCACGGGCTGATGGTCCCTTTAAGGTGTTAGAGAAAATAAATGATAATGCATATAAACTTGAGCTGCCTGCAGATTTTGGGGTTAGTCCCACTTTTAACATTGCAGATTTGAAGCCTTATTTGGGTGAGGAAGATGAGTTTCCGTCGAGGACGACTTCATTTCAAGAAGGGGAGGATGATGAGGACATCAATACCATTGTTACACCAGCAGGCCCTGCTGCTATACATACTGGACCAATTACTAGAGCTCGCGCACGCCAACTAAATTACCAGGTACTTTCGTTTCTTGGTAATGATTCTAATGTTCATGAGAATATGATGCTGCCTAAATTGGATACATTTGTTTTGCTTACAAATGAAGGGCCTAGCTTGGAGAAGGATGAACATTGGAGCAAGAACAAGCATGGAGATGATGGCATGCGCAAGGGGAACAAGAACGGAGTTACAAGTGATGATTTCAGGACTTTGAAGCCACCATAATGGGTGCATGAAGCCTTGGACGAAATATACAAGATGCCACTCCACAAATTTCGTCCCGAGGCTATTTTAGGTGCTGTGTCACCTTATTATTGGGCCAGGCCCATGTAATTTCGAAATACATAAGTATAGGCTATTTTTAGAGTCCGTATGTGTGGGGAAACAAGAGATAGGGTTGATTTCGGACCCCTCCACCAAGGGCCACGAAATTCCCCCCTCTTCCTCCATATATACAGCCCTTAGGGCATCGTTTAGACTTTGGGTTTTGTTTAGATTTAAAGTTTGCCATAGCTGCAACTTCGCGTACTTCGTTTGTGTTCAACGACCAGACAAAGGCGTCACAGAACCCCACCTTGATCAATAAAGCTTTCATCTTATATTCGCAATATCCAGATTGCAATCTCAGTTTCTTGCTTGTTCTTCGTTTGCTCGCAGGAAACAGACCCTCGTGGTCAGGTTGATCGTGCTCCGGCGTGGTCAATAACCTCTCGGAGTTGGTTTAGCGATTGCTAAGGCGCGACGTCCTCGCACGTTCGTAGTCGGATCGTCAAAGTCGACTTCCACCAAAGCGAAATCCACTATCTCATCGAAAGACGGGACACCTTTGCCTCTATCAAGAAGCTTTCTCTCACCACAAGACCACATCCACATCCTTACTACATCCAATGGTTCAACAACAGCGGCAAGGTTAAGGTAACACGTACTGTTCGTGTGCATTTTAGTATCTCTACATATGCTGATTATGTTGATTGTGATGTGGTACCTATGCAAGCATGTTCCTTATTACTTGGTAGACCATGGCAATTTGATAAAAATTCTGTACACCATGGTAGAAACAATCACTATACTCTTGTTCATAAGGATAAAAATATTACTTTGCTTCCTATGACTCCTGATTCCATTTTGAAAGATGATATTAATAGAGCTAATAAAGCAAAACAGGAGACGAATAAGAGTGAAAATCAGATTGTGGCAAAAGAATTTGAGCAACAAATGAAGCCTACTAATAAACCATCTAGTGTTGCTTCTGAAATTAAATTGAAAAGTGCATGTTTATTTGCCACCAAATCTGATATTGATGAGCTAGATTTCAGCAAATCTGTTTGCTATGCTTTTGTGTGCAAAGAGGCATTATTTTCATTCGAGGACGTGCCTTCCTCTTTGCCTCCTGCTGTCACTAACATTTTGCAGGAGTTCGCTGACGTCTTTCCACAAGACGTGCCACCGGGATTACCGCCTATTCGAGGGATTGAGCATCAAATTGACTTAATTCCCGGTGCTTCACTTCCAAACCGTGCACCATACCGTACCAATCCAGAGGAGACGAAGGAGATTATACGTCAAGTACAAGAGCTTCTCGACAAAGGTTATATACGCGAGTCCCTTAGTCCTTGTGCTGTTCCTATTATTCTAGTGCCGAAAAAGGATGGTACATCACGTATGTGTGTTGATTGTAGAGGCATTAATAATATTACTATTCGTTATCGTCATCCTATTCCTAGGCTAGATGATATGCTTGATGAATTGAGTGGCTCTACAATTTTCTCCAAAGTTGATTTGCGTAGTGGCTACCATCAAATTCGTATGAAATTGGGAGATGAATGGAAAACAGCATTTAAAACTAAGTTTGGATTATATGAGTGGTTAGTCATGCCTTTTGGGTTAACTAATGCACCTAGTACTTTCATGAGATTAATGAACGAAGTTTTACGTGCTTTCATTGGACGATTTGTGGTAGTTTACTTTGATGACATATTGATTTATAGCAGATCTTTGGAAGAACATTTGGAACATTTACGTGCTGTTTTTATTGCTCTACGTGATGCACGTTTGTTTGGTAACCTTGGGAAGTGCACCTTTTGCACCGACCGAGTATCTTTTCTTGGCTATGTTGTTACTCCACAGGGAATTGAAGTTAATAAAGCCAAGATTGAAGCTATTGAGAGTTGGCTGCAGCCCAAAACGGTCACACAAGTGAGGAGTTTTCTTGGCCTCGCTGGATTCTATAGGCGTTTTGTGAGAGATTTCAGCACCATTGCTGCACCTCTCAATGAGCTTACAAAGAAAGATGTGCCTTTTCTTTGGGGTACCGCACAGGAAGAAGCCTTCACGGTATTGAAAGATAAGTTGACACATGCTCCTTTACTCCAACTTCCTGATTTTAATAAGACTTTTGAGCTTGAATGTGATGCTAGTGGAATTGGATTAGGAGGTGTGTTTTTACAAGATGGCAAACCTGTTGCATACTTTTCTGAAAAATTGAGTGGGCCTAGTCTGAATTATTCTACTTATGATAAAGAATTATATGCTCTTGTTCGGACTTTAGAAACATGGCAACATTATTTATGGCCCAAAGAATTTGTTATACATTCTGATCATGAATCTTTGAAACATATTAAAAGTCAAGCTAAACTGAATCGTAGACATGCTAAATGGGTTGAATTCATTGAGACTTTCCCTTATGTCATTAAACACAAGAAGGGAAAAGAAAATGTTATTGCTGATGCATTGTCTCGTCGCTATACTATGCTTTCACAACTTGACTTCAAAATATTTGGTTTGGAGACTATCAAAGATCAATATGTTCATGATGCTGATTTTAAAGATGTAATGCAGAATTGTAAAGAAGGAAGAATGTGGAACAAGTTTGTTGTTAACGATGGATTTGTGTTTCGTGCTAACAAGCTATGCATTCCAGCTAGCTCCGTTCGTCTTTTGTTGTTGCAGGAGGCGCATGGAGGAGGATTAATGGGACACTTTGGCGTGAAGAAGACGGAGGACGTACTTGCTACACATTTCTTTTGGCCAAAGATGAGACGGGATGTTGAGCGTTTTATTGCTCGCTGCACTACATGTCAAAAAGCTAAGTCACGACTCAATCCTCATGGTTTATATATGCCTTTGCCTGTACCTAGTGTTCCTTGGGAGGATATATCTATGGACTTTGTTTTAGGTTTACCTTGAACAAAGAAGGGGAGGGATAGCATATTTGTTGTCGTGGATAGATTCTCGAAAATGGCACACTTTATACCATGTCATAAAAGTGATGATGCTGTTAATGTTGCTGATTTGTTCTTTCGTGAAATTATTCGCTTGCATGGTGTGCCAAATACTATTGTTTCAGATCGTGATACTAAATTTCTTAGCCACTTTTGGAGATGTTTATGGGCTAAGTTGGGGACTAAACTGCTTTTTAGTACTACTTGTCACCCCCAAACTGATGGACAAACTGAAGTAGTCAATAGAACGTTGTCTACTATGCTTAGGGCTGTTTTGAAGAATAATAAGAAAATGTGGGAGGAATGCTTGCCTCATATTGAATTTGCTTATAATCGTTCATTGCATTCTACTACTAAGATGTGCCCTTTTGAAGTTGTGTATGGTTTCCTACCTCGTGCACCTATTGATTTGTTGCCCCTTCCATCTTCGGAGAAGGTTAATTTTGACGCTAAACAACGTGCTGAATTGATTTTAAAAATGCATGAGTTAACTAAGGAAAACATTGAGCGCATGAATGCTAAATATAAACTTGCTGGAGATAAGGGTAGAAAACATGTTGTGTTTGCACCTGGAGATCTTGTTTGGTTACATTTGCGTAAGGATAGATTTCCTGATTTGCGCAAATCAAAGTTAATGCCACGTGCTGATGGTCCCTTTAAGGTGTTAGAGAAAATAAATGATAATGCATATAAACTTGAGCTGCCTGCAGATTTTGGGGTTAGTCCCACTTTTAACATTGCAGATTTGAAGCCTTATTTGGGTGAGGAAGATGAACTTCCGTCGAGGACGACTTCATTTCAAGAAGGGGAGGATGATGAGGACATCAATACAATTGTTAAACCCACAGCCCCTGCTGCTATACATACTGGACCAATTACTAGAGCTCGTGCACGCCAACTAAATTACCAGGTACTTTCGTTTCTTGGTAATGATTCTAATGTTCATGAGAATATGATGCTGCCTAAATTGGATACATTTGTTTTGCTTACAAATGAAGGGCCTAGCTTGGAGAAGGATGAACATTGGAGCAAGAACAAGCATGGAGATGATGGCATGCGCAAGGGAAACAAGAACGGAGTTACAAGTAATGATTTCAGGACTTTGAAGCCACCATAATGGGTGCATGAAGCCTTGGACGAAATATACAAGATGCCACTTCATAAATTTCGTCCCGAGGCTATTTTAGGTGCTGCGTCACCTTATTATTGGGCCAGGCCCATGTAATTTCGAAATACATAAGTATAGGCTATTTTTAGAGTCCGTATGTGTGGGGAAACAAGAGATAGGGTTGATTTCGGACCCCTCCACCAAGGGCCACGAAATTCCCCCCTCTTCCTCCATATATACAGCCCTTAGGGCATCGTTTAGACTTTGGGTTTTGTTTAGATTAAAAGTTCGCCATAGCTGCAACTTCGCGTACTTCGTTTGTGTTCAACGACCAGACAAAGGCGTCACAGAACCCCACCTTGATCAATAAAGCTTTCATCTTATATTCGCAATATCCAGATTGCAATCTTAGTTTCTTGCTTGTTCTTCGTTTGCTCGCAGGAAACAGACCCTCGTGGTCAGGTTGATCGTGCTCCGGCGTGGTCAATAACCTCTCGGAGTTGGTTTAGCGATTGCTAAGGCGCGACGTGATGAGGACATCAATACAATTGTTACACCCACAGCCCCTGCTGCTATACATACTGGACCAATTACTAGAGCTCGTGCACGCCAACTAAATTACCAGGTACTTTCGTTTCTTGGTAATGATTCTAATGTTCATGAGAATATGATGCTGCCTAAATTGGATACATTTGTTTTGCTTACAAATGAAGGGCCTAGCTTGGAGAAGGATGAACATTGGAGCAAGAACAAGCATGGAGATGATGGCATGCGCAAGGGAAACAAGAACGGAGTTACAAGTGATGATTTCAGGACTTTGAAGCCACCATAATGGGTGCATGAATCCTTGGACGAAATATACAAGATGCCACTTCATAAATTTCGCCCCGAGGCTATTTTAGGTGCTGCGTCACCTTATTATTGGGCCAGGCCCATGTAATTTCGAAATACATAAGTATAGGCTATTTTTAGAGTCCGTATGTGTGGGGAAACAAGAGATAGGGTTGATTTCGGACCCCTCCACCAAGGGCCACGAAATTCCCCCCCTCTTCCTCCATATATACAGCCCTTAGGGCATCGTTTAGACTTTGGGTTTTGTTTAGATTAAAAGTTCGCCATAGCTGCAACTTCGCGTACTTCGTTTGTGTTCAACGACCAGACAAAGGCGTCACAGAACCCCACCTTGATCAATAAAGCTTTCATCTTATATTCGCAATATCCAGATTGCAATCTCAGTTTCTTGCTTGTTCTTCGTTTGCTCGCAGGAAACAGACCCTCGTGGTCAGGTTGATCGTGCTCCGGCGTGGTCAATAACCTCTCGGAGTTGGTTTAGCGATTGCTAAGGCGCGACGTCCTCGCACGTTCGTAGTCGGATCGTCAAAGTCGACTTCCACCAAAGCGAAATCCATCATCTCATCGAAAGACGGGACACCTCTGCCTCTATCATGTTTATGGGCTAAGTTGGGGACTAAACTGCTTTTTAGTACTACTTGTCACCCCCAAACTGATGGACAAACTGAAGTAGTCAATAGAACGTTGTCTACTATGCTTAGGGCTGTTTTGAAGAAGAATAAGAAAATGTGGGAGGAATGCTTGCCTCATATTGAATTTGCTTACAATCGTTCATTGCATTCTACTACTAAGATGTGCCCTTTTGAAGTTGTGTATGGTTTCCTACCTCGTGCACCTATTGATTTGTTGCCTCTTCCATCTTCGGAGAAGGTTAATTTTGATGCTAAACAACGTGCTGAATTGATTTTAAAAATGCATGAGTTAACTAAGGAAAACATTGAGCGTATGAATGCTAAATATAAACTTGCTGGAGATAAGGGTAGAAAACATGTTGTGTTTGCACCTGGAGATCTTGTTTGGTTACATTTGCGTAAGGATAGATTTCCTGATTTGCGCAAATCAAAGCTAATGCCACGTGCTGATGGTCCCTTTAAGGTGTTAGAGAAAATAAATGATAATGCATATAAACTTGAGCTGCCTGCAGATTTTGGGGTTAGTCCCACTTTTAACATTGCAGATTTGAAGCCTTATTTGGGTGAGGAAGATGAAGTTCCGTCGAGGACGACTTCATTTCAAGAAGGGGAGGATGATGAGGACATCAATACAATTGTTACACCCACAGCCCCTGCTGCTATACATACTGGACCAATTACTAGAGCTCGTGCACGCCAACTAAATTACCAGGTACTTTCGTTTCTTGGTAATGATTCTAATGTTCATGAGAATATGATGCTGCCTAAATTGGATACATTTGTTTTGCTTACAAATGAAGGGCCTAGCTTGGAGAAGGATGAACATTGGAGCAAGAACAAGCATGGATATGATGGCATGCGCAAGGGGAACAAGAACGGAGTTACAAGTGATGATTTCAGGACTTTGAAGCCACCATAATGGGTGCATGAAGCCTTGGACGAAATATACAAGATGCCACTTCATAAATTTCGTCCCGAGGCTATTTTAGGTGCTGCGTCACCTTATTATTGGGCCAGGCCCATGTAATTTCGAAATACATAAGTATAGGCTATTTTTAGAGTCCGTATGTGTGGGGAAACAAGAGATAGGGTTGATTTCGGACCCCTCCACCAAGGGCCACGAAATTCCCCCCCTCTTCCTCCCTATATACAGCCCTTAGGGCATCGTTTAGACTTTGGGTTTTGTTTAGATTAAAAGTTCGCCATAGCTGCAACTTCGCGTACTTCGTTTGTGTTCAACGACCAGACAAAGGCGTCACAGAACCCCACCTTGATCAATAAAGCTTTCATCTTATATTCGCAATATCCAGATTGCAATCTTAGTTTCTTGCTTGTTCTTCGTTTGCTCGCAGGAAACAGACCCTCGTGGTCAGGTTGATCGTGCTCCGGCGTGGTCAATAACCTCTCGGAGTTGGTTTAGCGATTGCTAAGGCGCGACGTCCTCGCATGTTCGTAGTCGGATCGTCAAAGTCGACTTCCACCAAAGCGATATCCATCATCTCATCGAAAGACGGGACACCTTTGCCTCTATCACCACAGGGAATTGAAGTTGATAAAGCCAAGATTGAAGCTATTGAGAGTTGGCCGCAGCCCAAAACGGTCACACAAGTGAGGAGTTTTCTTGGCCTCGCTGGATTCTATAGGCGTTTTGTGAGAGATTTCAGCACCATTGCTGCACCTCTCAATGAGCTTACAAAGAAAGATGTGCCTTTTCTTTGGGGTACCGCACAGGAAGAAGCCTTCACGGTATTGAAAGATAAGTTGACACATGCTCCTTTACTCCAACTTCCTGATTTTAATAAGACTTTTGAGCTTGAATGTGATGCTAGTGGAATTGGATTAGGAGGTGTGTTATTACAAGATGGCAAACCTGTTGCATACTTTTCTGAAAAATTGAGTGGGCCTAGTCTGAATTATTCTACTTATGATAAAGAAATATATGCTCTTGTTCGGACTTTAGAAACATGGCAACATTATTTATGGCCCAAAGAATTTGTTATACATTCTGATCATGAATCTTTGAAACATATTAAAAGTCAAGCTAAACTGAATCGTAGACATGCTAAATGGGTTGAGTTCATTGAGACTTTCCCTTATGTCATTAAACACAAGAAGGGAAAAGAAAATGTTATTGCTGATGCATTGTCTCGTCGCTATACTATGCTTTCACAACTTGACTTCAAAATATTTGGTTTGGAGACCATCAAAGATCAATATGTGCATGATGCTGATTTTAAAGATGTAATGCAGAATTGTAAAGAAGGAATAATGTGGAACAAGTTTGTCGTTAACGATGGATTTGTGTTTCGTGCTAACAAGCTATGCATTCCAGCTAGCTCCGTTCGTCTTTTGTTGTTGCAGGAGGCGCATGGAGGAGGATTAATGGGACACTTTGGCGTGAAGAAGACGGAGGACGTACTTGCTACACATTTCTTTTGGCCAAAGATGAGACGGGATGTTGAGCGTTTTATTGCTCGATGCACTACATGTCAAAAAGCTAAGTCACGACTCAATCCTCATGGTTTATATATGCCTTTGCCTGTACCTAGTGTTCCTTGGGAGGATATATCTATGGACTTTGTTTTAGGTTTACCTCGAACAAAGAAGGGGAGGGATAGCATATTTGTTGTCGTGGATAGATTCTCTAAAATGGCACACTTTATACCATGTCATAAAAAGCGATGATGCTGTTAATGTTGCTGATTTGTTCTTTCGTGAAATTATTCGCTTGCATGGTGTGCCAAATACTATTGTTTCAGATCGTGATACTAAATTTCTTAGCCACTTTTGGAGATGTTCATGGGCTAAGTTGGGGACTAAACTGCTTTTTAGTACTACTTGTCACCCCCAAACTGATGGACAAACTGAAGTAGTCAATAGAACATTGTCTACTATGCTTAGGGCTGTTTTGAAGAATAATAAGAAAATGTGGGAGGAATGCTTGCCTCATATTGAATTTGCTTATAATCGTTCATTGCATTCTACTACTAAGATGTGCCCTTTCGAAGTTGTGTATGGTTTCCTACCTCGTGCACCTATTGATTTGTTGCCTCTTCCATCTTCGGAGAAGGTTAATTTTGATGCTAAACAACGTGCTGAATTGATTTTAAAAATGCATGAGTTAACTAAGGAAAACATTGAGCGTATGAATGCTAAATATAAACTTGCTGGAGATAAGGGTAGAAAACATGTTGTGTTTGCACCTGGAGATCTTGTTTGGTTACATTTGCGTAAGGATAGATTTCCTGATTTGCGCAAATCAAAGCTAATGCCCCGTGCTGATGGTCCCTTTAAGGTGTTAGAGAAAATAAATGATAATGCATATAAACTTGAGCTGCCTGCAGATTTTGGGGTTAGTCCCACTTTTAACATTGCAGATTTGAAGCCTTATTTGGGTGAGGAAGATGAACTTCCGTCGAGGACGACTTCATTTCAAGAAGGGGAGGATGATGAGGACATCAATACAATTGTTACACCCACAGCCCCTGCTGCTATACATACTGGACCAATTACTAGAGCTCGTGCACGCCAACTAAATTACCAGGTACTTTCGTTTCTTGGTAATGATTCTAATGTTCATGAGAATATGATGCTGCCTAAATTGGATACATTTGTTTTGCTTACAAATGAAGGGCCTAGCTTGGAGAAGGATGAACATTGGAGCAAGAACAAGCATGGAGATGATGGCATGCGCAAGGGAAACAAGAACGGAGTTACAAGTGATGATTTCAGGACTTTGAAGCCACCATAATGGGTGCATGAAGCCTTGGACGAAATATACAAGATGCCACTTCATAAATTTCGCCCCGAGGCTATTTTAGGTGCTGCATCACCTTATTATTGGGCCAGGCCCATGTAATTTCGAAATACATAAGTATAGGCTATTTTTAGAGTCCGTATGTGTGGGGAAACAAGAGATAGGGTTGATTTCGGACCCCTCCACCAAGGGCCACGAAATTCCCCCCCCTCTTCCTCCATATATACAGCCCTTAGGGCATCGTTTAGACTTTGGGTTTTGTTTAGATTAAAAGTTCGCCATAGCTGCAACTTCGCGTACTTCGTTTGTGTTCAACGACCAGACAAAGGCGTCACAGAACCCCACCTTGATCAATAAAGCTTTCATCTTATATTCGCAATACCCAGATTGCAATCTCAGTTTCTTGCTTGTTCTTCGTTTGCTCGCAGGAAACAGACCCTCGTGGTCAGGTTGATCGTGCTCCGGCGTGGTCAATAACCTCTCGGAGTTGGTTTAGCGATTGCTAAGGCGCGACGTCCTCGCACGTTCGTAGTCGGATCGTCAAAGTCGACTTCCACCAAAGCGAAATCCATCATCTCATCGAAAGACGGGACACCTTTGCCTCTATCACGACGTCCTCGCACGTTCGTAGTCGGATCGTCAAAGTCGACTTCCACCAAAGCGAAATCCACCATCTCATCGAAAGACGGGACACCTTTGCCTCTATCACTAGATGATATGCTTGATGAATTGAGTGGCTCTACAATATTCTCCAAAGTTGATTTGCATAGTGGCTACCATCAAATTCGTATGAAATTGGGAGATGAATGGAAAACAACATTTAAAACTAAGTTTGGATTATATGAGTGGTTAGTCATGCCTTTTGGGTTAACTAATGCACCTAGTACTTTCATGAGATTAATGAACGAAGTTTTACGTGCTTCTATTGGACGATTTGTGGTAGTTTACTTTGATGACATATTGATTTATAGCAGATCTTTGGAAGAACATTTGGAACATTTACGTGCTGTTTTTATTGCTCTACGTGATGCACGTTTGTTTGGTAACCTTGGGAAGTGCACCTTTTGCACCGACCGAGTATCTTTTCTTGGCTATGTTGTTACTCCACAGGGAATTGAAGTTGATAAAGCCAAGATTGAAGCTATTGAGAGTTGGCCGCAGCCCAAAACGGTCACACAAGTGAGGAGTTTTCTTGGCCTCCCTGGATTCTATAGGCGTTTTGTGAGAGATTTCAGCACCATTGCTGCACCTCTCAATGAGCTTACAAAGAAAGATGTGCCTTTTCTTTGGGGTACCGCACAAGAAGAAGCCTTCACGGTATTGAAAGATAAGTTGACACATGCTCCTTTACTCCAACTTCCTGATTTTAATAAGACTTTTGAGCTTGAATGTAATGCTAGTGGAATTGAATTAGGAGGTGTGTTATTACAAGATGGCAAACCTGTTGCATACTTTTCTGAAAAATTCAGTGGGCCTAGTCTGAATTATTCTACTTATGATAAAGAATTATATGCTCTTGTTCGGACTTTAGAGACATGGAAACATTACTTATGGCCCAAAGAATTTGTTATACATTCTGATCATGAATCTTTGAAACATATTAAAAGTCAAGCTAAACTGAATCGTAGACATGCTAAATGGGTTGAATTCATTGAGACTTTCCCTTATGTCATTAAACACAAGAAGGGAAAAGAAAATGTTATTGCTGATGCATTGTCTCGTCGCTATACTATGCTTTCACAACTTGACTTCAAAATATTTGGTTTGGAGACCATCAAAGATCAATATGTGCATGATGCTGATTTTAAAGATGTAATGCAGAATTGTAAAGAAGGAAGAATGTGGAACAAGTTTGTTGTTAACGATGGATTTGTGTTTCGTGCTAACAAGCTATGCATTCCAGCTAGCTCCGTTCGTCTTTTGTTGTTGCAGGAGGCGCATGGAGGAGGATTAATGGGACACTTTGGCGTGAAGAAGACGGAGGACGTACTTGCTACACATTTCTTTTGGCCAAAGATGAGACGGGATGTTGAGCGTTTTATTGCTCGCTGCACTACATGTCAAAAAGCTAAGTCACGACTCAATCCTCATGGTTTATATATGCCTTTGCCTGTACCTAGTGTTCCTTGGGAGGATATATCTATGGAGTTTGTTTTAGGTTTACCTCGAACAAAGAAGGGGAGGGATAGCATATTTGTTGTCGTGGATAGATTCTCGAAAATGGCACACTTTATACCATGTCATAAAAGCGATGATGCTGTTAATGTTGCTGATTTGTTCTTTCGTGAAATTATTCGCTTGCATGGTGTGCCAAATACTATTGTTTCAGATCGTGATACTAAATTTCTTAGCCACTTTTGGAGATGTTTATGGGCTAAGTTGGGGACTAAACTGCTTTTTGGTACTACTTGTCACCCCCAAACTGATGGACAAACTGAAGTAGTCAATAGAACGTTGTCTACTATGCTTAGGGCTGTTTTGAAGAATAATAAGAAAATGTGGGAGGAATGCTTGCCTCATATTGAATTTGCTTATAATCGTTCATTGCATTCTACTACTAAGATGTGCCCTTTTGAAGTTGTGTATGGTTTCCTACCTCGTGCACCTATTGATTTGTTGCCTCTTCCATCTTCGGAGAAGGTTAATTTTGATGCTTAACAACGTGCTGAATTGATTTTAAAAATGCATGACTTAACTAAGGAAAACATTGAGCGTATGAATGCTAAATATAAACTTGCTGGAGATAAGGGTAGAAAACATGTTGTGTTTGCACCTGGAGATCTTGTTTGGTTACATTTGCGTAAGGATAGATTTCCTGATTTGCGCAAATCAAAGTTAATGCCACGTGCTGATGGTCCCTTTAAGGTGTTAGAGAAAATAAATGATAATGCATATAAACTGGAGCTGCCTGCAGATTTTGGGGTTAGTCCCACTTTTAACATTGCAGATTTGAAGCCTTATTTGGGTGAGGAAGATGAACTTCCGTCGAGGACGACTTCATTTCAAGAAGGGGAGGATGATGAGGACATCAATACAATTGTTACACCCACAGCCCCTGCTACTATACATACTGGACCAATTACTAGAGCTCGTGCATGCCAACTAAATTACCAGGTACTTTTGTTTCTTGGTAATGATTCTAATGTTCATGAGAATATGATGCTGCCTAAATTGGATACATTTGTTTTGCTTACAAATGAAGGGCCTAGCTTGGAGAAGGATGAACATTGGAGCAAGAACAAGCATGGAGATGATGGCATGCGCAAGGGGAACAAGAACGGAGTTACAAGTGATGATTTCAGGACTTTGAAGCCACCATAATGGGTGCATGAAGCCTTGGACGAAATATACAAGATGCCACTTCATAAATTTCGTCCCGAGGCTATTTTAGGTGCTGCATCACCATATTATTGGGCCAGGCCCATGTAATTTCGAAATACATAAGTATAGGCTATTTTTAGAGTCCGTATGTGTGGGGAAACAAGAGATAGGGTTGATTTCGCACCCCTCCACCAAGGGCCACGAAATTCCCCCCCCCCCTATTCCTCCATATATACAGCCCTTAGGGCATCGTTTAGACTTTGGGTTTTGTTTAGATTAAAAGTTCGCCATAGCTGCAACTTCGCGTACTTCGTTTGTGTTCAACGACCAGACAAAGGCGTCACAGAACCCCACCTTGATCAATAAAGCTTTTGTCTTATATTCGCAATATCCAGATTGCAATCTCAGTTTCTTGCTTGTTCTTCGTTTGCTCGCAGGAAACAGACCCTCGTGGTCAGGTTGATCGTGCTCCGGCGTGGTCAATAACCTCTCGGAGTTGGTTCAGCGATTGCTAAGGCGCGACGTCCTCGCACGTTCATAGTCGGATCGTCAAAGTCGACTGCAACCAAAGCGATATCCATCATCTCATCGAAAGACGGGACACCTTTGCCTCTATCATTGTCTGTTTCTATTGCTGCTAACTATGGCAGGAACACACGCCAACGAGATTGACTGGGAGAACATGACGAACAAGGACCTTCATGATAAGTTTCATCAAATGTTGGGTTAGCAGGTGGAAGACGTGATGGCCAGCTTTGGAAAGGCATTGGAGAGGATGGATGACATTGAGAAGACAATTGACACCAAGTTGGTCGCCAAGTTCTATGAATTACTCAAACGTCTCCCACAACCAGTTCTACACCGCGATACAGTAGGGCGAGCACAGTGTGTTCCTATTGAGCCCGGACAAAATTCTGGTGCCGCTGCTACAGTTGTTGGTGCTTCTGTAGCTCCTGCTGCTGTTGTAGAGGTGGAGGACTATTACGAGGATGAGGTTGATCAAAATCAGAACTACGTGCAGCCACCAGCACCACCACTAGCAGGTCGACCTCGGGTATATATTCGCAATGGTAGGCCAGCACCACCACCTTAGGTACGAGATAATGACCATATTCCAAAACTGAAATTGAATATTCCACCATTTGAGGGTAGATATGTTCCTGATATATATCTTACTTGGGAGTTAGAAACTGAACAACGTTTTACATGTTTACAATATCCCGAGGAGAGACGGGTTGCTGCTACTGTTTGTGCTTTCACTAGTTTTGCATGTGTATGGTGGTCTGAACATTGTAGATTATATCCTATTCCAACTACTTGGGCTGCATCGAAAACTGCTATGCGTACTCGTTGGGTTCCACCATATTATCAACATGAATTGCTTCGAAAATTGCAGCATTTAAGACAAGGGAAAAATTATGTAGAAGAATATTACCAAGAATTACAAACTGGCATCATTAGATGTGGTATTGTTGAGGAGAATGAAGCTATGCTTGCACGTTTTATGGGTGGATTAAATAGAGAGATTCATACCATTCTAGAGTATAAGGAGTATACTAATATCACTCGTTTATTCCATCTTGCTTGTAAAGCTGAACGTGAAGTGCAGGATCGACAAGCATTGGCGCGAACTAACTTTTCTGCAAGCCGACCTTCATCATGGACACCGCGTGCATCTTCTACTTCAACTGCACCAGCACCTCCATCAGGTGCCACCTCCAGCCGTGATACAAGAAAGCAGGCACACCCACCATTGTCTGCCAAGAGCGCACCTGCCGGGCCTGCACAGAGTTCTTCTTCTTCCATGGCATCAACAGGGCACACACGTGATATTATTTGTCATTGTTGTAAGGGAAGGGGTCATTATGCGAGAGAGTGCAATTCTCAGCGTGTGATGATTGCTACTAAGGATAGTGGGTATGAGTCCGCTAGTGACTGTGATGAGGATACTTTGGCTCTTATTACACGTGAAGAACATGGTGGATATGATTTTGATCATGAGACGCAATACATGGCTCCTGAAGACGCTGACAGGTATGAATGTTTGGTTGCTCAACGTGTTTTGAGTGTGCAGGTCACACATGCTGAGCAAAATCAGAGGCACAATTTGTTCCATACAAAGGGAGTTGTGAAGGAACGTTCTGTGCGCGTCATCATAGACAGAGGGACCTGCAACAACTTGGCTAGCATCGAGATGGTGGAGAAGCTATCTCTCACCACAAGACCACATCCACATCCTTACTACATCAAATGGTTCAACAACAGCGGCAAGGTTAAGGTAACACGTACTATTTGTTCACATTTTAGTATCTCTACATATGCTGATTATGTTGATTGTGATGTGGTACCTATGCAAGCATGTTCCCTATTACTTGGTCGACCATGGCAATTTGACAAAAATTCTGTACACCATGGTAGAAACAATCAGTATACTCTTGTTCATAAGGATAAAAATATTACATTGCTTCCTATGACTCCTGATTCCATTTTGAAAGATGATATTAATAGAGCTAATAAAGCAAAACAGGAGAAAAATAAGAGTGAAAATCAGATTGTGGCAAAAAAATTTGAGCAACAAATGAAGCCTAATAGTAAACCATCTAGTGTTGCTTCTGAAATTAAATTGAAAAGTGCATGCTTACTTGCCACTAAATCTGATATTGATGAGCTAGATTTTAGCAAATCTGTTTGCTATGCTTTTGTGTGCAAAGAGGCATTATTTTCATTCGAGGACGTGCCTTCCTCTTTGCCTCCTGCTGTCACTAACATTTTGCAGGAGTTCGCTGACGTCTTTCCACAAGACGTGCCACCGGGATTACCGCCTATTCAAGGGATTGAGCATCAGATTGACTTAATTCCCGGTGCTTCACTGCCAAACCGTGTGCCATACCGTATCAATCCAGAGGAGACGAAGGAGATTATGCGTCAAGTACAAGAGCTTCTCGACAAAGGTTATATACGCGAATCCCTTAGTCCTTGTGCTGTTCCTACTATTCTAGTGCGAAAAAAGGATGGTACATCACGTATGTGTGTTGATTGTAGAGGCATTAATAATATTACTATTCGTTATCGTCATCCTATTCCTAGGCTAGATGATATGCTTGATGAATTGAGTGGCTCTACAATATTCTCCAAAGTTGATTTGCGTAGTGGATACCATGAAATTCGTATGAAATTGGGAGATGAATGGAAAACAGCTTTTAAAACTAAGTTTGGATTATATGAGTGGTTAGTCATGCCTTTTGGGTTAACTAATGCACCTAGTACTTTCATGAGATTAATGAACGGAGTTTTACGTGCTTCTATTGGACGATTTGTGGTAGTCTATTTTGATGATATACTGATTTATAGAAGATCTTTGGAGGAACATTTCGAACATTTACGTGATGTTTTTATTGCTTTACGTGATGCACGTTTGTTTGGTAACCTTGGGAAGTGCACCTTTTGCACCGGCCGAGTATCTTTTCTTTGCTATTTTGTTACTCCACAGGGAATTGAAGTTGATAAAGCCAAGATTGAAGCTATTGAGAGTTGGCCGCAGCCCAAAACGGTCACACAAGTGAGGAGTTTTCTTGGCCTCGCTGGATTCTATAGGAGTTTTGTGAGAGATTTCAGCACCATTGCTGCACCTCTCAATGAGCTTACAAAGAAAGATGTGCCTTTTCTTTGGGGTACCGCACAGGAAGAAGCCTTCACGTATTGAAAGATAAGTTAACATATGCGCCTTTACTCCAACTTTCTGATTTTAATAAGACTTTTGAGCTTGAATGTGATGCTAGTGGAATTGGATTAGGAGGTCTATTATTACAAGATGGCAAACCTGTTGCATACTTTTCTGAAAAATTGAGTGGGCCTACTCTGAATTATTCTACTTATGATAAAGAATTATATGCTCTTGTTCGGACTTTAGAAACATGGCAACATTATTTATGGCCCAAAGAATTTGTTATACACTCTGATCATGAATCTATGAAACATATTATAAGTCAAGCTAAACTGAATCGTAGACATGCTAAATGGGTTGAATTCATTGAGACTTCCCCTTATGTCATTAAACACAAGAAGGGTAAAGAAAATGTTATTGCTGATGCATTGTCTCGTCGCTATACTATGCTTTCACAACTTGACTTCAAGATATTTGGTTTGGAGACCATCATAGATCAATATGTGCATGATATTGATTTTAAAGATGTATTGCAGAATTGTAAAGAAGGGAGAACATGGAACAAGTTTGTCGTTAATGATGGATTTGTGTTTCGTGCTAACAAGCTATGCATTCTAGCTAGCTCTGTTCGCCTTTTGTTGTTGCAGGAGGCGCATGGAGGAGGATTAATGGGACACTTTGGCGTGAAGAAAACGGAGGACGTACTTGCTACACATTTCTTTTGGCCAAAGATGAGACGGGATGTTGAGGCGTTTTATTGCTTGCTGCACTACATGTCACAAAGCTAAGTCACGACTCAATCCTCATGGTTTATATATGCGTTTGCCTGTACCTAGTGTTCCTTGGGAGGATATATCTATGGACTTTGTTTTAGGTTTACCTCGAAAAAAGAAGTGGAGGGATAGCATATTTGTTGTTGTGGATAGATTCGTGAAAATGGCACACTTTATACCATGTCATAAAAGAGATGATGCTGTTAATGTTGCTGATTTGTTCTTTCGTGAAATTATTCGCTTGCATGGTGTGCCAAATACTATTGTTTTAGATCGTGATACTAAATTTCTTAGCCACTTTTGGAGATGTTTATGGGCTAAGTTGGGGATTAAACTGCTTTTTAGTACTACTTGTCACCCCCAAACTGATGGACAAACTAAAGTAGTCAATAGAACATTGTCTAGTATGCTTAGGGCTGTTTTGAAGAATAATAAGAAAATGTGGGAAGAATGCTTGCCTCATATTGAATTTGCTTATAATCGTTCATTGCATTCTACTACTAAGATGTGCCCTTTTGAAATTGTGTATGGTTTCCTGCCTCGTGCACCTATTGATTTGTTGCCTCTTCCAACTTCGGAGAAGGTTAATTTTGATGCTAAACAACGTGCTGAATTGATTTTAAAAATGCATGAGTTAACTAAGGAAAACATTGAGCGTATGAATGCTAAATATAAACTTGCTGGAGATAAGGGTAGAAAACATGTTGTGTTTGCACCTGGAGATCTTGTTTGGTTACATTTGCGTAAGGATAGATTTCCTGATTTCCGCAAATCAAAGCTAACGCCTCGTGCTGATGGTCCTTTTGAGGTGTTCGAGAAAATAAATGATAATGCATATAAACTTGAGCTGCCTGCAGATTTTGGGGTTAGTCCCACTTTTAACATTGCAGATTTGAAGCCTTATTTGGGTGAGGAAGATGAGCTTCCGTCGAGGACGACTTCATTTCAAGAAGGGGAGGATGATGAGGACATCAATACCATTGTTACACCCACAGCCCCTACTGCTACATATACTGGACCAATTAATAGAGCTCGCGCATGCCAATTGAATTATCAGGTACTTTCGTTTCTTGGTAATGATTCTAATGTTCATGAGAATATGATGCTGCCTAAATTGGATACATTTGTTTTGCTTACAAATGAAGGGCCTAGCTTGGAGAAGGATGAACATTGGAGCAAGAACAAGCATGGAGATGATGGCATGTGCAAGGGGAACAAGAACAGAGTTACAAGTGATGAACACTACTTTGAAGCCACCATAATGGGTGCATGAAGCCTTGGACGAAATATACAAGATTGCACTTCATAAATTTGGCCCCGAGACTATTCTAGGTGTTGCGTCACCTTATTATTGGGCGAGGCCCATGTAATTTCGAAATACATAAGTATAGGCTATTTTTAGAGTCCGTATGTGTGGGGAAACAAGAGATAGGGTTAAATTCGAACCCCTCCACCAAGGGCCACGAAATTCCCCCCTCTTCCTCCATATATACAGCCCTTAGGGCACCGTTTAGACTTTGGGTTTTGTTTAGATTAAAGTTCGGCATAGCTGGAACTTCGCGTACTTCGTTTGTGTTCAACGACCAGACAAAGGCGTCACAGAACCCCACCTTGATCAATAAAGCTTTCATCTCATATTCGCAATATCCAAATTGCAATCTCAGTTTCTTGCTAGTTCTTCGTTTGCTCACAGGAAACAGACCCTCGTGGCCAGGTTGATTGTGCTCCGGCATGGTCAATAACCTCTCGGAGTTGGTTTAACGATTGCTAAGGCGCGACGTCCTCGCACGTTCGTAGACGGATCGTCAAAGTCGACTTCCACCTAAGCGATATCCATCATCTCATCAAAAGACGGGACACCTTTGCCTCTATCACTACCTCAATCCGAAATGTTGTGCATGATTAGGTACCAAAAGGACCCTCCCGAGGGTGCACATGAAGATGGACAAGACTCCAAGTCCACGGAAGAAGAGAACAGTTGGAAGAAGGCAAAAGCAGCCTCCAGGCACCGGACATCTAGCCAGGACCCCGGACATCTGACCCCTGGAGATCTACACGGCCACCCCTCTGTAGAAGAACCTACAGCGACCGGACATCCAGCATCCAGCACGGACATCCGGCCTACCACCGGAAATCCGGCCTCCTGCCCGGATATCCAGCCCAGGCGTCCCGAATGCTCAGAAGGCCACCCCGACAGCCCGGACATCCGGCCTCAGCACCGGAGATCCGGCCCCTCCAGCACGGACATCCGGCCCCTCGCGAGCCACCGGACATCCGGCCCGACGCCCGGACATCCGGCGCCCTCTGCCTGCGCGCAGCTCCTTTGGGTCGTGACCCATGTATCCCTTCGCCCCTTTGACTATATATACTCCCTCCTCCCATACGTTTTAGGGTTAGTGTTGATTTAGCTCATTTGTGAGATAGAGCATCGCTCATCCATCGGATCTCCTCCTCGTGAGAGACCGCGGCCTCCTCGAAGAAGATCCACGTGGATTCAAGACCCCTCTACGGGAAGATCCCCTTGTGGATTCAAGACCTCCTCATGGAGAAGAACGGTTCCCTTTGTATCCTCCCTTTGTTGATTTTGGATCATGTGCTACCTTGTGTGTTCGGTGATCTAGCACTCGTGTGATTGATTACTTGTCGGTTGAGTGTTTCTCTCGTTCCTCCCCGTGATTTCCCTTGTGTTCTTCCGTGCGTTCTTCGTGTTTCCCCGTAGGATCCACTCCAAACTTGAAAGATCGTCACCATAGGGTTCCACCCTACATCATCTTGGTATCATGAGCCACGTTGATCACGTTTTTGGAGCCCCTACCCCGTGTTTTCTAGCTTGATTTTGTTGTTTTCGTCCTAAAACCGAAAATTCCCCACCAAAAATAGCCCAAATTTTTTTTGTGGTTTGTTGGTGAGTTGAGATTTTGTTGGATTTGGTCAATGGATTTGTGTTGCTGCGTGTGGATCAAGCTTTCCCCACCCTCCCCACCCTTTTCCATCCACCAATTCATCCGAATTTTGCCCTGGAGTTGCGATTTTTCCCGCGGAGTTCATCGTGTTCGTCCCTGATCCAGGAGCCCGGACATCCGCCGAGTCCACCGGACGTCCGGCGTACCGGACATCCGGCAGCTGGCCCGGACATTCGGCCCCTGGCAGCTGCAACTCCATTCCCCAAGCCCATTTGCCACCATATTTTCGCCCAATTTTGCCCGGAGCCCACACCTACTTCCGCATACCCATACCACTTTCCACGAACACCACCACCGCTCATCGCTACCTCCTATGTCGATTTTGAAATGTTTTGGTCTTTGAGAGTTTGGGTTGTGGTTCCCGTGTCCTATTGTGTTTCGGCTATCTAGGTACGGTTCGACTTCATCATCACCACCGCTCATCTCCATCGACTAGTCATCATCTTTTTCATACCTTGCAATTGCATTGATACCCCACATGTCCCTACTTTTGCGTCGCTTACCCACCGAGACTAGCCATTGAGTATTGCCGACAACGTGACTTGTGCACATTAGTGATCATACTCCATATCATACATACCATACCATAGTGGTGCATATCTTGAGATCAACTTGTGTGTCACAAAGTTGTCATCGCATACACAATTGTTATCTTGGTTCGTGAAGTTTTGCATAAGAAAAGAGCTCAAAAGTGAAAGAGCCACCCAAGCTTTTAAGCAAAGAGGATAAGCAAAGAGCTTATAAGCAAGAACCATAGCATCATAATACATTAAGATTGTCATATCCGATCATCTTGGATCATAGCACCGAGACACCAAACATATAGCATACTTGGGATAGAGATCGTTGCATTTTTGCCTAGTAGGTTGTGCACAAGTTTACGTATCCGCCTATTGTGCAATCGTGCTAGCGTCTCTCTAGTATTGTGCAACAAGAGCATTTTCGTGGTTTCCACATTTTGGCTCACTTTTGGTTTGCACAATCCCACTTATCTATTTGTTGTGTGTTTCCGTGTACAACAAATTGCTTGGTCTACTTGTTGCATTTGCGAATTTGTGAATCTTTTCCAACATTATTGAAGCTCACTTACAATTGCATCAAATTTTGTGCCACCATCCTAACCAAGCTCCACCATAAGCTTTTACTTGTGTAGGTGTGAGAACCGACAAAACTGGTACCAAAACTGCTATTTCATTGTCCGCATTTGAGTGAACTTGATTCATCTTCAACATCGGTCAAGGTACATTTGGTATAAGTTCTTCTCCGTCTACCACTTACATTTTGCTTGGAATGATGGACAGGCCAAGTTCTTCTACCAATCCACCACTCATCGAGAACGGCGACGCCATGTCATCATTCGTCACCAAGAGCCACCTCTTTGGTGCTCAAAGGGCGTTGCACCAAGAGCAATAAGCAATGAGCGACCGCATCGACAACCTTGCCACCGACATGCGACTATCCGAACAACGTATATGAGACTACTTCGACACCAAGTTCGACGCTCACAAACAAGAGAATGATGCAAGAATGGACGAGATCCACGCTTTGATGAGGAACCGCCATCCTTCCACTTTTCTTCATCTTCAAGACGGAGCCGCTCGAGTCGACACACCGACGACACCTTCTCCGACTCAAGTACACCGTCATCGAACACTCTTCGACGAGCCGCACGTCAAGACAGCCATGCAGCTCGCAATCCGCTACATGACAAGCATTCACAAGAGCAAGTCGACGAGCATCTACCTCATCCTCCACCACACCAAGTTGCTTTTGCACAAGCTCAAGAACAACAACGTCTACGTCGCCAAGAGGAAGAACGAGCGCGTCTACACCAAGAGGAACAAGACGTCGAGGCTCAACATCTTCAACAACAACAACGTGAAGTACAAGCTGTTGAGGCGCAACGTGCCCTTCAAGAATCAAGTCGAGCCATCGCCAACCGCAATCGCAAACGGCGCAATCAAGAGGAAGCCCTTCGAGAAGAAATCCAAAAGAGGAACTACCAATCGCGAGTACAACGTCAAGTTCCTCAAGCTCCTCCAGAAGCTCGTCAAGCCCCACTTCAACCTCAAGTTCAACAAGAGCAAGTGGATCATGGACTTCCTCCACGCCAAGAGCAACATGAGGATGAATATCGTCCACGTCAAGGACGTCAAGTTCACAATGCCCAAGTTCAATGGAAGCAATGATCCGGAAGAGTACCTCTCATGGGCATTGAAGGTCGACAAAATCTTTCGTTTGCACAACTATGAGGAAGAGAAGAAGATCGCTATGGCATCACTTGAGTTCCAAGACTATGTGCTCATATGGTGGGAACAAGTCCTTGAACGCCGTCAAGCAAGAGGTGAACCACCAATCATCACTTGGGCTCAAATGAAGGATGTCATGCGAGCACGCTTTGTGCCAACCTACTACAACCGCGATCTCTTCAAGAAGCTACAACTACTCAAGCAAGGAACAAAGAGTGTTGAAGAATACTACAAGGAAATGGAGATAGCCATGATCCGAGACAATGTCACGGAAGATGATGAGCAAACAATGGCGCGTTTCTTCAATGGACTAAATCATCCCATCAAGAAGATTGCCGACTTCCAACCATACTCCAACCTCATTGAGCTCGTGCATCAAGCTACCAAGGCCGAACGTCAAGTGCAAGATGACTTCAAGTACGCCAAGTACTCATCCAAGACCTACGGTTTCTCCAACAACCAAGCTTCAACGACTCCTCCAACATCTACTTCAACCAAACCATCTAAAAGGAATGACGACAAGTCAAGTTACAAGAAAACTTCGGCAAGTTCAAGTCGTCTTCCTCCTACTACAAGCAACTTCAAACCGCGTGCTTCATCATCTACTCCGACCGATGAGACCGTCAAAACAAGCTCCTTCAGGTGTTTCACTTGCGGTGGCCGAGGCCACAAATCCTTCCAATGCATGAACAAGCGCACCATGATCCTCAACGACGACGGTACATATGACTCCATGAGTGAAGAGGAGACGGAAGCCCTTGAGCAAGTGGCCATGCACCGGCGCGTGAATGAGGATGAAGATGATCAAGTCTTTTGTGATGAGGATTCGAGCCCCGCTCTAGTTGTCTCCAAAGTCTTGACTCTTCAACATCAACAAGAAGAAGACCAAAGAAGCCACATATTTCACACAAAGGCCGGCATCAATGGAAGGTCCATCAAGTTCATCACCGATGGAGGTAGTTGCCACAACTTGGCAAGTGAAGAACTATGCTCCAAGCTTCAATTGGTCAAGAGGAAGCACCCGCACCCCTACAAGGTTCAATGGCTAAGTGACTCTGGCACTATACGAGTTGAGCATAAGGTCCAAGTCTCCTTCAAAATTGGTGCATACGAGGACACTTTGGAGTGTGATGTGGTCCCAATGTCCGTTTGCCACCTCCTTCTTGGTCGACCATGGCAATTCGACCGTGGTGTTATCCACAATGGGCGTACCAATCACTATAGCTTCAAGATCAAAGGGAAGGAATATGTGCTACGACCTATGTCTCCTAGTAAAGTGATAGCCGACAAGCAAGCCACCCATCATGGAGAGAAGAGTGAGGAAGTGATCCTCCCAAAAGTGAGTGAGAGCCACAAGCCAAACTTGAGAGACTCTTCGCCTAGAGAGAAAAACCTAGTACTATTTGCCACAAAAAGTGAGATGAGAGAAGTTTGTGAGAACCCATCGAGTGTTATGCACTTTGTCCTTGTGTGCAAGGATGGAGAGCCAAAAACTAACACCTCTCACGAGCTACCTTTAGTGTTTCAATCTCTTTTGCAGGAATTCCAAGATGTTTTTCCTGATGAGCTATCTCCGGGTCTACCTCCTCTACGAGGCATTGAGCATCGAATCGACCTCATCCCCGGAGCGCCACTCCCAAACAAAGCTCCATACCGAGTCAATCCCGAAGAAACCAAGGAGATACAATGGCAAGTACAACAACTCATCGACAATGGTCATGTACGTGAAAGCTTAATCCCTTGTGCCGATCCCGTTATACTTGTGCCTAAGCCAGATGGAGGTTTCCGCTTGTGTTCCGATTATGGACCTATAAATGCTATTACCGTTCGCTATAGGCATCCCATTCCTTGCTTAGATGATATGCTTGATGAGCTTAGCAGAGCCAACTTTTTCTCAAAAATTGATCTTAAAAGTGGCTCTTATCAAATCCGCATACAAGAGGGTGATGAATGGAAAACTGCTTTCAAAACCAAATTTGGCTTATATGAGTGGTTAGTGATGCCTATGGGATTATCAAAAGCTCCCGGTACTTTTGTGCGTCTTATGCATCATGTGCTTCGACCTTACATTGGAGTCTTCGTTGTGGTCTACTTCGATGATATTCTAGTGTTTGGCAAAACCATGAAAGAGCATATTAATCATGTTAAATCTGTTTTGCAAACCCTTCGCAAGGAACGCCTTTATGCAAACTTGAAACAATTCACGTTTGGTGTTGACAAAGTGGTTTTCTTGGGTTTTGTTGTGTCTTCCAAGGTGTCCATGTTGATGAAACTAAGATTGAGGCAATTAAAACATGGCCCCAACCCACCAATTTGCAACAAGTGCGTAGTTTTCTTGGTCTTGCAGGATTTTATCGCTGCTTTGTGAAAAACTTTAGCACAATTGTCACTCCTTTGCATGCCTTGAGTAAGAAGAATGCTCCTTTTGTTTGGGGATCTTTGCAATCCACCGCTTTTGATGAGCTCAAGTCTTTGCTTACTCATGCTCTGATTCTTGCTTTGCCCAACTTTGAGAAAACTTTTGAGGTTCATTGTGATGCAAGTGGTACCGGAATTGGCGAAGTTTTGATGCAAGAAAAACGAGCCATTGCATATTTTAGTGAAAAACTCTCCGGTGCTCAACTTAACTATCCCATCTATGACAAAGAATTATATGCTTTAGTGCGTGTGCTACATGTTTGGGAACATTACCTTAGACCTCATGAGTTTGTCATCCATACCGATCATGAAACGCTTAAGTACTTAAAAGGTCAAACTAAGTTGAACAAGCGTCATGCCAAATGGAGTGAATTATTGAATCTTTTCCATATGTGATCAAGTACATTAAGGGTAAGGAAAATGTAGTTGCGGATGCACTTTCACGCATATGCACACTTGTCACTCAACTTGAGTTAAATGTTATTGGTTTCGAGCATATAAAAGACTTGTATGAGCATGATCATTCTTTTGCTACTCCTTATGCTAAGTGTTTGACACACACGTCTTGGGAACGGTACTACATAAAGAATGATTATCTTATGAGAGCTAACAAACTATGCATTCCCGAGTCTTCTCTTCATTTGCTCCTTTTGCAAGAGGCTCATGGAGGTGGACTCATGGGACATTTTGGACGCGACAAGACTTTCGCCACGCTCTCCAAGAACTACTTTTGGCCCAAGATGTACCGTGACGTCTCACGCTTCACCAACCGTTGCTCTACATGTCGCAAAGCTAAGTATAAAGCTCAATCCCATGGTCTTTACATGCCACTTCCTATTCCTTATCAACCTTGGGAAGACATTAGCATGGATTTATTATACTTGGTTTGCCTAGAACTCAAAATGGCAAGGATTCCGTCTTTGTTGTTGTTGACCGATTTTCTAAGATGGCACATTTCATTCCTTGCAACAAGATAGACGATGCTTCACACGTTGCAAATCTCTTTTGTAGGGAAATCTTGCATCTCCATGGAGTCCCAAAGACAATCGTCTCCGACCGCGACGTCAAGTTCTTGAGTTACTTTTGGCAGACCCTATGCGCCAAGCTCGACATCAAGCTATTGTTCTCTTTGGCATACCATCCTCAAACTGACGGCCAAACGGAGGTGACGAACCGTACACTCTCCACTCTACTTCGCGTCTTGATCAAGAGGAACATCAAGGAGTGGGAGGCGTGTCTACCCATCGCTGAGTACGCCTACAACCGTGCAAGACATTCGACGATCGGCAAGTCCCCCTTCGAGGTCGTCTACGGCTTCAACCCGTTGTCCCCATTGGACATTCTACCTCTTCCTCTACAAGAGCGCACCAACCTCAACGCAAGTGACCGTGCAAGCTACATCACGAAGATGCATGAAGATACAAGGCACACCATCGAGCGCCAAGTACAACGACTCGCGACCAAGCTCAACGTCAACAAGCATCCCATGATATTCAACATTGGAGACCTCGTGTGGCTACACCTTCGCAAGGACCGCTTCCCCAACGAACGCAAGTCCAAGCTTCTCCCTCGAGCCGACGGACCCTTCAAGGTGCTAGCACGCTACAACAACAATGCTTACAAGATCGATCTCCCACGCGACAAGTACGACGTGAGGGACATCTTCAACGTCCTCGATCTCTCCCCGTACCATGGTGATGAGGATTTCGATCCGAGGTCAGATCTTTCACAAGGGGGGGGGATGATGTGGAGCATCCTTCGGTCATCACCATGGACCTTCCGTCGTCTCACCAAGCACCAAGAGGACCCACGACTAGAGCACAAGCTCAAGCTCTTGAGACCGAGGTGACTTCTCACCTTAGTGATATATCATATGACCCTCTCGAGACATGGCTACTACCTCAATCCGGAATGTTGTGCATGATTAGGTACCAAGAGGACCCTCCCGAGGATGCACATGAAGATGGACAAGACCCCAAGTCCACAGAAGAAGAGAACCAATGGAAGAAGGCAAAAGTAGCCTCCAGGCACCGGACATCCGGCCAGGCCCCCGGACATCCGGCCCCTGGAGATCTACACGGTCACCCCTCTGCAGAAGAACCTACAGCGACCGGACATCCAGCGTCCAGCCCGGACATCCGGCCCAGGTGTCCCAAATGCTCAGAAGGCCACCCCGACAGCCCGGACATCTGGCCTCAGCACCGAACATCCGGCCCCTCCAGAAGCACCGGACATCCAGCCCCTCCAGCCCGGACATCCGGCCCCTCACGAGCCACCGGACATCCGGCCCGACACCCGGACATCCGGCGCCCTCTGCCTGCGTGCAGCTCCTTTGGGTCGTGACCCATGTATCCCTTCGCCCCTTTGACTATATATATACTCCCTCCTCCCGTACGCTTTAGGGTTAGCATTGATTTAGCTCATTTGTGAGATAGAGCATCGCTCATCCATCTTATCTCCTCCACGTGAGAAACCGCAGCCTCCTCAGAGAAGATCCACGTGGATTCAAGACCCCTCTACGGGAAGATCCCCTCATGGATTCAAGACCTCCTCACGGAGAAGAACGGTTCCCTTTGTATCCTCCCTTTGTTGATTTTGGATCATGTGCTACCTGATGTGTTTGGTGATCTAGCACTCGTGTGATTGATTACTTGTCGGTTGAGTGTTTCTCTCGTTCCTCCCCGTGATTTCCCTTGTGTTCTTCCGTGCGTTCTTCGTGTTTCCCCGTAGGATCCACTCCAAACGTGAAAGATCATCACCATAGGGTTTCCTCCTACATTAGTATGCCTCCAAGTGCTCGTCCTTTGGTGTGTACTCCTTGTTGGAGAAGTTGACGAGGAGCTAGGAATCTCCCTTGATGGTGAGGCGCTTCACCCCCAGTGCCGCCGCGGCCCTGAGACCTATGAGCAAGCCCTCGAACTCCGTGATGTTGTTGGAGACCTTCTCACCCTGCTGGAAACAGAGTTGTACCGTGTAATACAGCTTGTCCTTGGTAGGTGAGATAAGGACAGCTCCTGCTCCCGTGCCTTGTCGTGCGAATGCCCCGTCAAAGTACATGATCCACCCGTATGGTTCCTAGTCCCCAGGTAAGAGGGAGTGGTCCTCGCTCACCCCGTGGTCGGGGAGGTCAGTCCACTCGGCCACAAAGTCAGCGAGGGCCGCACTCTTGATGACCCTGGTGGTGCTGAACTCGAGATGGAATGCTTGAAGCTCGATGTTCCATTCTGCAACTCGCCCGGCGGCGTTTGGGCTCCGGAGCACCCTCTCCAACGGGTATGCCGAAATGACTTTGATTGAGTGGCCTCGGAAGTAGTGGCACAACTTTCGGGAGGCGACGAGGAGCACGAGCAAGAGTTTCTGAGGCATGGGGTAGCGTGCCAATGCCTCCCTCAGCATCATGCTGACGAAGTAGACAGGGTGATCGACGAGGGGAGAGGCACCGGTGGAGTCTTGTTCTTCTTGAGGACGCGGGCCTTCGGTGGCCTCGCGAGGTCTGTCCCCAGGAGCCCCCCCCCCCAGCTGTGGGGTAAATCGCAGCCTCGGGAGGGACATCGGCCGCTGGGATAGCCGAGGCCCTAGATGTGCCATCCTGAGGGCGCTGGGCT
Organism: Triticum aestivum; assembly: GCF_018294505.1. Classification (NCBI taxonomy): domain Eukaryota; kingdom Viridiplantae; phylum Streptophyta; class Magnoliopsida; order Poales; family Poaceae; genus Triticum; species Triticum aestivum. Next base: position 323,655,319 of record NC_057813.1, read on the forward strand.
TTGCTTGGTGGTTGAGCGTCCTGCTGAGGGTCGTATCTATAATTTTTTATTGTTCCATGCTATTATATTACCCATTTTAGATGTTTATGGGCTTTACTTTACACTTTTATATCTTTTTTGGGACTAACCTACTAACCGGAGGCCCAACCCGTATTGCTGGTTTTTTTGCCTATTTCAGTGTTTCGAAGAAAAGGAATATCAAACGGAGTCCAAACGGAATGAAACCTTCGGGAGCGTGATTTTTGGAACGAACGTGATCCAGAGGACTTGGAGTGGAAGTCAAGCAACAGCCGAGGTGGCCACGAGGGTGGAGGGCGCGCCCCCCTACTAGGCATGGCCCCCTATCTCGTGGTCCCCTCGGGCGTCCATCGACCTACTTCTTCCTCCTATATATACCCATGTACCCCGAAAACATCAGAAGCGACCACGAAAACCTAATTTCACCGCCGTAACCTTCTGTATCCGCAAGATCCCATCTTGGAGCCTTCGCCGGTGCTCCGCCGGAGGGGGAATCGATCATGGAGGGCCTCTACATCATCTCCAAGGCCTGTTCGATGAGTTGTGAGTAGTTTACCACAGACCTTCGGGTCCATAGTTATTAGCTAAATGGCTTCTTCTCTCTCTTTGTATCTTAGTACCATGTTCTCCTTGATCTTCTTGGATATCTATTAGATGTAACTTATTTTGCGGTGTGTTTGTCGAGATCCGATGAATTGTGGGTTTATGATCAAGTTTATCTATGAGAAATATTTGAATCTCCTCTGAATTCTTTTATGTGTGATTAAGTAATGTTTGCAAGTCTCTTCCAATTATCAGTTTGGTTTGGCCTACTAGATTAATATTTCTTGCAATGGGAGAAGTGCTTAGCTTTGGGTTCAATCTTGCGGTGTCCTTTCCCTGTGACAACAGGGGCAGCAAGGCACGTATTATTTTGTTGCCATCGAGGATAAAAAGATGGAGTTTATATCATATTGCATGAGTTTATCCTTCTACATCATGTCATCTTTCGTAATGCGTTACTCTGTTCTTTATGAACTTAATACTCTAGATGCATGCTCGATAGCGGTCGATGTGTGGAGTAATAGTAGTAGATGCAGGCAGGAGTCAGTCTACTTGTCACGAACGTGATGCCTATATACATGATCATGCGTAGATAATCTCATAATTATTCGCTTTTCTATCAATTGCTCGACAGTAATTTGTTCACCCACTGTAATACTTATGCTATCTTGAGAGAAGCCACTAGTGAAACCTATGGCCCCTGGGTCTATCTCTTATCATATAAGCTTTCAATCTACTTTTGTTTGCATCTTTACTTTTCCTATCTATATTATAAAATACCAAAAATATATTTATCTTATCATACTATCTCTATTAGATCTCACTTTCGCAAGTGGTCATGAAGGGATTAACAACCACTTTATTGTGTTGGTTGCGAGTTCTTGTTTGCTTGTGTAGGTGCGTCGGACTTTTGAGGAGCCTCCTACTGGATTGATACCTTGGTTCTCAAAAATTAAGGGAAATACTTACACTACTATTGCTGCATCACCCTTTCCTCTTCAAGGAAAACCAACGCAAGCTCAAGACGTAGCAAGAAGGATTTCTGGCGCCGTTGCTGGGGAGGTCTTCACTCAAGTCAAGACATACCAAGTACCCATCACTAACTCATCTCCCTCGCATTTACGTTATTTGCCATTTGCCTTTCATATTCCTCTCCCCCACTTCACCCTTGCCATTTTATTCGCTCGCTCTTTCCCAATCTCCTCTCTCTTTCGCTCGCCCTTTTGTTCGCTTGTGTGTTGGATTACTTGTCGCTATGGCGCGAGATAATACCAAATTGTGTGACTTTTCCAATACCAATAATAATGATTTCCTTAGTACTCCGATTGCTCCTCTTAATGATGATGAGTCTTGTGAAATCAATGCTGCTTTGCTGAATCTTGTTATGAAAGATCAATTCTCCGGCCTTCCTAGTGAAGATGCTGCTACCCATCTAAACAACTTTGTTGATTTGTGTGAGAAGCAAAAGAAGAAAGATACAGATAATGATATTGTTAAATTGAAGTTGTTTCCATTTTCACTTAGAGATCATGCTAAAGTTTGGTTTTCGTCTTTGCCTAAGAATAGTATTGATTCGTGGAATAAGTGCAAAGATGCTTTTATCTCTAAATATTTTCCTCCCGCTAAGATCATCTCTCTTAGGCGATATTATGAATTTTAAAAAACATGAACATGAGCATGTTGCCCAATCTTGGGAAAGAATGAAATTGATGATTCGCAATTGCCCTACTCATGGTTTGAATTTATGGATGATCATACAAAAAATTTATACCGGCTTGAATTTTGCTTCTAGAAATCTTTTAGATTCGGCCGCGGGAGGCACGTTTATGTAAATCACCTTAGGAGAAGCTACTAAACTCCTTGATAACATTATGGCTAATTATTCTCAATGGCACACCGAAAGATCTACTAGTAAAAAAGTGCATGCTATAGAAGAAATTAATGTTTTGAGTGGAAAGATGGATGAACTTATGAAATTGTTTGCTACTAAGAGTTCTTCTATTGATCCCAATGGTATGTCTTTGTCTACTTTGATTGAGAATAATAATGAACCTATGGATGTGAATTTTGTTGGTATGAATAATTTTGGTAACAATGCTTATAGAGGAAACATTAATCCTAGACTATTCCCTAGTAATTCCTCTAATAATTATGGAAATTCCTACAATAATTCTTATGGAAATTTTAATAAGATGCCCTCTGATTTTGAGAATAGTGTGAAAGAATTTATGATCTCTCAAAAGAATTTTAATGCCATGGTTGAAGAAAGATTGCTTAAAGTTAATGATTTGGCTAGGAACGTTGATAGACTCTTGCTTGATGTTGATTCTTTGAAACTTAGATCTACTCCTCCTAAGCATGATATCAATGAGTCTCTCAAAGTTATGAGAATTTCCATTGATGAGTGCAAAGAAAGAACCGCTAGATTGCGTACTAAGAAAGACTGCTTTGTAAAGGCGTGTTCTTCTAGTTTCCATGAAAATAATGATGAAGATCTTAAAGTTATTGATGTGCCCCTATTAGATCTTTGTTTTGCAATATGAATCTTAATAATGATGGGACTGGAGATGAGTCAACTTTAGTTAAAAGGCGTCCCAATGATTCGGAGTTTTTAAATCTTGATGCTAAAATTGGTAAAAGTGGGATTGGAGAGGTCAAGACTTTAAATAGCATTGAACCCACTATCTTGGATTTCAAGGAATTTAATTATGATAATTGTTCTTTAGAAGATTGTATTTCCTTGTTGCATTCCGTTGTGAATTCTCCTCATGCTTATAGTCAAAATAAAGCTTTTACCAAACATATTGTTGATGCCTTGATGCAATCTTATGATGAAAAACTTAATTTGGAAGTTTCTATACCTAGAAAACTTTATGATAAGTGGGAACCTACTATAAATATTAAATTAAAGATCATGAGTGTTATGCTTTATCTGATTTGGGTGCTAGTGTTTCCACGATTCCGAAAACTTTATGTGATATTCTAGGTTTCCATGATCTTGATGATTGCTCTTTAAATTTGCACCTTGCGGATTCCACCATTAAAAAGCCAATGGGAAGGATCAATGATGTTCTCATTGTTGCAAATAGGAATTTGGTGCCAGTAGATTTTATCGTTCTTGATATAGATTGCAATCTTTCTTGTCCTATTATTCTTGGTAGACCTTTCCTTAGAACGATTGGTGCGATTATTGATATGAAGGAAGGGAATACTAGATTCCAATTTCCATTAAGGAAAGGCATGGAGCACTTTTCAAGAAATAAAGTCAAATTACCTTATGAATCTATCATGCGAGCTACTTATGAATTGAGTGCCAAAGATGGCACAACTTAGATCTATCCTCGCTTTTATGCCTAGCTAGGGGCGTTAAACGATAGCGCTAGTTGGGAGGCAACCCAATTTTATTTTAGTTTCTTTGTTTTTGCTTCTGTTTAGTAACAATTTTTGCATCTACCTTCTATTTAGATGTTTTTTATGTTTTAATTAGTGTTTGTGCCAAGTAGAACCTATAAGAGAACCTATGGTGATAGTTAATTTGATTCTGCTGAAAAACAGAAATTTTGCACGCACGAAAATAATTTTAGTAATTCACAGAAACGTGCTTTTGCGTTGATTATTTTTAGAGTTCTAGAAGTATTCGAGAGTTACAGATTGCTACAGACTGTTCTGTTTTTGACAGATTCTGCTTTTCGTGTGTTGTTTGCTTATTTTGATGCATCTATGGCTAGTATGTAAGGGTATGAACCATAGAGAACTTGGAATACATTAGGTTTAACACCAATATAAATAAATAATGAGTTCATTATAGTACCTTATGTGGTGGTTTTGCTTTCTTGCACTAACGGAGCTTATGAGATTTCCTGTTGAGTTTTGTGTTGTGAAGTTTTCAAGTTTTGGTTAAAGATTTGATGGACTATGTGATGTAGGGCGGAAACCTATGTGGACGATCTTTCACGCTTGGAGTGGATCCTACGGGGAATCACGAAGAACACACAGAAGCACAAAGGGGAAAAACGGGGAAAACGAGAGAGGGTCACTAAACCGACAAGGAATCAATCACACGAGTGCTAGATCACCGAGAGCAAATAGTAACACATGATCCAAATTCAACAAAGGTAAGGATATAAAGGAACCATTCTTCTCCGAGAGGAGGTCTTGAATCCATGAGGGGATCTTCCCGTAAAGGGGTCTTGAATCCAAGTGGATCTTCTCCGAGGAGGCCGCGGTCTCTCACGAAGAGGAGATCCGATGGATGAGCAAGGCTCTATCTCACAAATGAGCTAAATCAACGCTACCCAAGCTAGGAGGTCGGAGAGACCTATTTATAGTCTTAGTGCAAATAGAAGTCAAAGTGAAGGGGTACAAGGGCTCCAGCCCGCGGGCGCGGTCACTCAGGTGTCGGTCGTCCGGAAGACGTCGGACGGCGAGAGGCTCGGGACGGTCCGGACATCCGGCAGGGCTCAGACGTCCGTAGATTCGGCTCTGTCATGGGCGCGTCGGACGTCCGGAGAGGGTGTCGTCCGGAGCTTCGGGACGGTCCGGGCGTCCCGTGAATGTTGGTCGTCCGTAGATTTGGATCTGTCGCTTGTCGTCCGGTCGTCCGGTCCGCCTCGGGCGTCCGTAGATTCGGTTCGGGTGGTGAAGCACCGGATGTCCGGAAAGCTCGGTCGTCCGTGTCCTGGAACTCGTCGGACGTCCGGACTGGGTCGGTCGTCCGATGCCTGTAGCTCCCAAAGCGGCTCTTCTTCTTCTCCATCACGCTTGGGGCCTCGCCGTCTTGGCTCTTGTATGTAGCTGTTCCGTGGCTCGTCTCCAAGCACCTGATCACACACACAGTTTCCGAATGAGGTAGTAGCCATGTCTCGTGAGTAGGAAGAGGGAGTTCAGAGAGGAGCGAGTTCACCTTATCTTCAATAGCCTTAGCTCGATCTCGTGTCAAGGGTCCAAGTGGTGTTGAGGGAGATGTAGGCACGTCCATGGGGATGAGCAAGGGATGCTCCGCATCATCTCCCCCCCCCTTGGGAGAGATCCGACCTCGGAGCAAAAGGTTTATCTCCATGGTATGGCGCGAGGTCCTTGACGCTGAAGATGTTGCTCACATTGTACTTTCCTCGTGGTAGGTCGGTCTTGTAGGCGTTGTCGTTGTAGCGTGCTAGCACCTTGAAAGGTCCATCGGCTCGAGGGAGAAGCTTGGACTTGCGTTCGTTGGTGAAGCGGTCCTTGCAAAGGTGTAGCCACACTAGATCACCAATGTTGAAGCCCATGGGTTTCTTGTTGACGTTGAGCTTGGTCGCTAGTCGTTGTACTTGGCGCTCGATGGTGTGCCTTGTATCTTCATGCATCTTCTTGATGTAGCTTGCATGAGCACTTGCGTCAAGGTTGGTTCGCTCTTGTAGAGGAAGAGGTAGAATGTCCAATGGGGACAATGGGTTGAAGCCGTAGACGACCTCGAAGGGGGACTTGTCGGTCGTCCAATGTCTTGCACGGTTGTAGGCGTACTCGGCGATGGGTAGAAAAGCTTCCCACTCCTTGATGTTCTTCTTGATCAACACGCGAAGTAGAGTGGAGAGAGTCCAGTTCGTCACCTCCATTTGGCCGTCGGTTTGAGGATGGCATGCCGAGGAGAACAAGAGCTTTATGCCTAGCTTGGCGCATAGCGTCTTCCAAAAGTAACTCAAGAACTTGACGTCACGGTCCGAGACAATCGTCTTTGGCACTCCATGTAGTCGCAAGATTTCCCTACAAAAGAGATTGGCAATATGTGAAGCATCGTCTATCTTGTTGCAAGGAATGAAATGTGCCATCTTAGAAAATCGGTCCACAACAAGAAAAAACGGAATCCTTGCCATTTTGAGTTCTAGGCAAACCAAGTAAAAAATCCATGCTAATGTCTTCCCAAGGTTGATAAGGAATAGGAAGGGCCATGTAAAGACCATGGGATTGAGCATTAGACTTAGCTTTGCGACATGTAGAGCAATGGTTGGTGAAGCGTGAGACGTCACGGAACATCTTGGGCCAAAAGTAGTTCTTGGAGAGCGTGGAGAATGTCTTGTCACGTCCAAAGTGTCCCATGAGGACATCAATACAATTGTTACACCCACAGCCCCTGCTGCTATACATACTGGACCAATTACTAGAGCTCGTGCACGCCAACTAAATTACCAGGTACTTTCGTTTCTTGGTAATGATTCTAATGTTCATGAGAATATGATGCTGCCTAAATTGGATACATTTGTTTTGCTTACAAATGAAGGGCCTAGCTTGGAGAAGGATGAACATTGGAGCAAGAACAAGCATGGAGATGATGGCATGCGCAAGGGGAACAAGAACGGAGTTACAAGTGATGATTTCAGGACTTTGAAGCCACCATAATGGGTGCATGAAGCCTTGGACGAAATATACAAGATGCCACTTCATAAATTTCGTCCCGAGGCTATTTTAGGTGCTGCGTCACCTTATTATTGGGCCAGGCCCATGTAATTTCGAAATACATAAGTATAGGCTATTTTTAGAGTCCGTATGTGTGGGGAAACAAGAGATAGGGTTGATTTCGGACCCCTCCACCAAGGGCCACGAAATTCCCCCCTCTTCCTCCATATATACAGCCCTTAGGGCATCGTTTAGACTTTGGGTTTTGTTTAGATTAAAAGTTCGCCATAGCTGCAACTTCGCATACTTCGTTTGTGTTCAACGACCAGACAAAGGCGTCACAGAACCTCACCTTGATCAATAAATCTTTTCATCTTATATTCGCAATATCCAGATTGCAATCTCAGTTTCTTGCTTGTTCTTCGTTTGCTCGCAGGAAACAGACCCTCGTGGTCAGGTTGATCGTGCTCCGGCGTGGTCAATAACCTCTCGGAGTTGGTTTAGCGATTGCTAAGGCGCGACGTCCTCGCACGTTCGTAGTCGGATCGTCAAAGTTGACTTCCACCAAAGCGAAATCCATCATCTCATCGAAAGACGGGACACCTCCGCCGCTATCAAGTGGTATCAGATTTCCAGGTTGCTCGGTGAGATTTTACAGTATTTCGTAGTTTAGATCGAGTCTGTTCTTCATACCTACAGTCCACGAAAAAGCCACAAAAAAAAATTAGGGTTAGTTCATCATATCCGAACCAATCTGAGCCTTTGCATAATCTTTTTAGGGTTTTGCTTTGTTGAATTTGCGGTTGCATCGTCGTGTCTAGTTGCTGGTCTTAGAGTCTAGTCTTTTAGAGTTTCGAGTTCTGGTCATAAGTTGTCACGCCGCCGCCGCACCATCATCATCGCCCCTGCCATCTACCACCACCGCTTATCCGCCACCGCTCCGAATCCGTATCCATATACCACCACCGATTCATATACCACCACCGATTCATATCCATATCCATATACTACCACCGCTACCACCACCGCTGCCATATACCACCACCATATATCCACCACCAATCCGAGTTCCTTGCATATTAGGTTTGTTTTCGAGATCCATCTAGATTCCGATTCGTGTTT
>NC_057813.1:323663672-323695046 GCF_018294505.1 Triticum aestivum
TGCAGCCACCTGTACCACCACCAGCAGGTCGACCTCAGGTATATATTCGTAATGGTAGGCCTGCACCACCACCTCAGGTACGAGATGATGTCCATATTCCTAAACTGAAATTGAATATTCCACCATTTGAGGGTAGATATGTTCCTGATATATATCTTACTTGGGAGTTAGAAACTGAACAACGATTTGCATGTTTACAATATCCTGAGGAGAGACGAGTTGCTGCTGCCGTTTGTGCTTTCACTAGTTTTGCATGTGTATGGTGGTCTGAACATTGTAGATTATATCCTATTCCAACTACTTGGGCTGCTTTGAAAACTGCTATGCGTACGCGTTGGGTTCCACCATATTATCAACGTGAATTGCTTCAAAAATTGCAGCGTTTAAGACAAGGGAAAAATTATGTAGAAGAATATTATCAGGAATTACAAACTGGCATGATTAGATGTGGTATTGTTGAGGAGAATGAAGCTATGCTTGCACGTTTTCTGGGTGGATTAAATAGAGAGATTCAGACCATTCTAGACTATAAGGAGTATACTAATATCACTCGTTTATTCCATCTTGCTTGTAAAGCTGAACGTGAAGTGCAGGATCGACAAGCATTGGGGCGAACTAACTTTTCTGCAGGCCGACCTTCATCATGGACACCACGTGCATCTTCTACTTCAACTGCACCAGCTGATGAGGACATCAATACAATTGTTACACCCACAGCCCCTGCTGCTATACATACTGGACCAATTACTAGAGCTCGTGCACGCCAACTAAATTACCAGGTACTTTCGTTTCTTGGTAATGATTCTAATGTTCATGAGAATATGATGCTGCCTAAATTGGATACATTTGTTTTGCTTACAAATGAAGGGCCTAGCTTGGAGAAGGATGAACATTGGAGCAAGAACAAGCATGGAGATGATGGCATGCGCAAGGGGAACAAGAACGGAGTTACAAGTGATGATTTCAGGACTTTGAAGCCACCATAATGCGTGCATGAAGCCTTGGACGAAATATACAAGATGCCACTTCATAAATTTCGTCCCGAGGCTATTTTAGGTGCTGCGTCACCTTATTTTTGGGCCAGGCCCATGTAATTTCGAAATACATAAGTATAGGCTATTTTTAGAGTCCGTATGTGTGGGGAAACAAGAGATAGGGTTGATTTCGGACCCCTCCACCAAGGGCCACGAAATTCCCCCCCCTCTTCCTCCATATATACAGCCCTTAGGGCATCGTTTAGACTTTGGGTTTTGTTTAGATTAAAAGTTCGCCATAGCTGCAACTTCGCGTACTTCGTTTGTGTTCAACGACCAGACAAAGGCGTCACAGAACCCCACCTTGATCAATAAAGCTTTCATCTTATATTCGCAATATCCAGATTGCAATCTTAGTTTCTTGCTTGTTCTTCGTTTGCTCGCAGGAAACAGACCCTCGTGGTCAGGTTGATCGTGCTCCGGCGTGGTCAATAACCTCTCGGAGTTAGTTTAGCGATTGCTAAGGCGCGACGTCCTCGCACGTTCGTAGTCGGATCGTCAAAGTCGACTTCCACCAAAGCGATATCCATCATCTCATCGAAAGACGGGACACCTCCGCCTCTATCATAACGCACCTCTCCAACAACAACAACGACGACTACCTCCACATCGCGAAACAGACCTTCGCCGAGCGAGCCGTGTTCCTCTTGCGTTTGGCCAAACTATTGGTGCTGCTGTTGATACTTCTGTGGCTCCTGCTGCTGATGCGGAGGAGGATGATTATGTGGGAGATTATGAGGATGAGGTTGATCAAAATCAGCACTACGTGCAGCCACCTGCACCACCACCACCAGGTCGACCTCAGGTATATATTCGTAATGGTAGGCCTGCACCACCACCTCAGGTACGAGATGATGTCCATATTCCTAAACTGAAATTGAATATTCCACCATTTGAGGGTAGATATGTTCCTGATATATATCTTACTTGGGAGTTAGAAACTGAACAACGATTTACATGTTTACAATATCCTGAGGAGAGACGAGTTGCTGCTGCTGTTTGTGCTTTCACTAGTTTTGCATGTGTATGGTGGTCTGAACATTGTAGATTATATCCTATTCCAACTACTTGGGCTGCTTTGAAAACTGCTATGCGTACTCGTTGGGTTCCACCATATTATCAACGTGAATTGCTTCAAAAATTGCAGCGTTTAAGACAAGGGAAAAATTCTGTAGAAGAATATTATCAGGAATTACAAACTGGCATGATTAGATGTGGTATTGTTGAGGAGAATGAAGCTATGCTTGCACGTTTTCTGGGTGGATTAAATAGAGAGATTCAGACCATTCTAGACTATAAGGAGTATACTAATATCACTCGTTTATTCCATCTTGCTTGTAAAGCTGAACGTGAAGTGCAGGATCGACAAGCATTGGCGCGAACTAACTTTTCTGCAGGCCGACCTTCCTCATGGACGCCGCGTGCATCTTCTACTTCAACTGCACCAGCACCTCAATCAGGTGCCTCCTACAGTCGTGATACAAGAAAACAGGAACAACCACCATTATATGTCAAGAGCGCACCTGCGGGGCCTGCACAGCGTTCTTCTTCTTCCATGGCATCAACAGGGCACACAAGTGATATTATTTGTCGTCGTTGTAAGGGAGGAGGTCATTATGCGAGGGAATGCAAATCTCTGCGTGTGATGATTGCTACCGCGGATGGTGGATATGAGTCCGCTAGTGACTATGATGAGGAGACATTGGCTCTTATTACACGTGAAGAACATGGTGGAGATGATTTTGATCATGAGACGCAATACATGGCTCCTGAAGACGCTGACAGGTATGAATGTTTAGTTGCTCAACGTGTTTTGAGTGTGCAGGTCACACAAGCTGAGCAAAATCAGAGGCACAATTTGTTCCATACCAAGGGAGTTGTGAAGGAACGTTCTGTGCGCGTCATCATAGATGGAGGGAGCTGCAACAACTTGGCTAGCATGGAGATGGTGGAGAAGCTTTCTCTCACCACAAGACCACATCCACATCCTTACTACATCCAATGGTTCAACAACAGCGGCAAGGTTAAGGTAACACGTACTGTTCGTGTGCATTTTAGTATCTCTACATATGCTGATTATGTTGATTGTGATGTGGTACCTATGCAAGCATGTTCCTTATTACTTGGTAGACCATGGCAATTTGATAAAAATTCTGTACACCATGGTAGAAACAATCACTATACTCTTGTTCATAAGGATAAAAATATTACTTTGCTTCCTATGACTCCTGATTCCATTTTGAAAGATGATATTAATAGAGCTAATAAAGCACAACAGGAGAAGAATAAGAGTGAAAATCAGATTGTGGCAAAAGAGTTTGAGCAACAAATGAAGCCTAATAATAAACCATCTAGTGTTGCTTCTGAAATTAAATTGAAAAGTGCATGTTTATTTGCCACCAAATCTGATATTGATGAGCTAGATTTCAGCAAATCTGTTTGCTATGCTTTTGTGTGCAAAGAGGCATTATTTTCATTCGAGGACGTGCCTTCCTCTTTGCCTCCTGCTGTCACTAACATTTTGCAGGAGTTCGCTGACGTTTTTCCACAAGACGTGCCACCGGGATTACCACCTATTCGAGGGATTGAGCATCAGATTGACTTAATTCCCGGTGCTTCACTGCCAAACCGTGCACCATACCGTACCAATCCAGAGGAGACGAAGGAGATTATGCGTCAAGTACAAGAGCTTCTCGACAAAGGTTATATACGCGAATCCCTTAGTCCTTGTGCTGTTCCTATTATTCTAGTGCCGAAAAAGGATGGTACATCACGTATGTGTATTGATTGTAGAGGCATTAATAATATTACTATTCGTTATCGTCATCCTATTCCTAGGCTAGATGATATGCTTGATGAATTGAGTGGCTCTACAATATTCTCCAAAGTTGATTTGCGTAGTGGCTACCATCAAATTCGTATGAAATTGGGAGATGAATGGAAAACAACATTTAAAACTAAGTTTGGATTATATGAGTGGTTAGTCATGCCTTTTGGGTTAACTAATGCACCTAGTACTTTCATGAGATTAATGAACGAAGTTTTACGTGCTTTCATTGGACGATTTGTGGTAGTTTACTTTGATGACATATTGATTTATAGCAGATCTTTGGAAGAACATTTGGAACATTTACGTGCTGTTTTTATTGCTCTACGTGATGCACGTTTGTTTGGTAACCTTGGGAAGTGCACCTTTTGCACCGACCGTGTATCTTTTCTTGGCTATGTTGTTACTCCACAGGGAATTGAAGTTGATAAAGCCAAGATTGAAGCTATTGAGAGTTGGCCGCAGCCCAAAACGGTCACACAAGTGAGGAGTTTTCTTGGCCTCGCTGGATTCTATAGGCGTTTTGTGAGAGATTTCAGCACCATTGCTGCACCTCTCAATGAGCTTACAAAGAAAGATGTGCCTTTTCTTTGGGGTACCGCACAGGAAGAAGCCTTCACGGTATTGAAAGATAAGTTGACACATGCTCCTTTACTCCAACTTCCTGATTTTAATAAGACTTTTGAGCTTGAATGTGATGCTAGTGGAATTGGATTAGGAGGTGTGTTATTACAAGATGGCAAACCTGTTGCATACTTTTCTAAAAAATTGAGTGGGCCTAGTCTGAATTATTCTACTTATGATAAAGAATTATATGCTCTTGTTCGGACTTTAGAAACATGGCAACATTATTTATGGCCCAAAGAATTTTTTATACATTCTGATCATGAATCTTTGAAACATATTAAAAGTCAAGCTAAACTGAATCGTAGACATGCTAAATGGGTTGAATTCATTGAGACTTTCCCTTATGTCATTAAACACAAGAAGGGAAAAGAAAATGTTATTGCTGATGCATTGTCTCGTCGCAATACTATGCTTTCACAACTTGACTTCAAAATATTTGGTTTGGAGACCATCAAAGATCAATATGTGCATGATGCTGATTTTAAAGATGTAATGCAGAATTGTAAAGAAGGAAGAATGTGGAACAAGTTTGTCGTTAACGATGGATTTGTGTTTCGTGCTAACAAGCTATGCATTCCAGCTAGCTCCGTTCGTCTTTTGTTGTTGCAGGAGGCGCATGGAGGAGGATTAATGGGACACTTTGGCGTGAAGAAGACGGAGGACGTACTTGCTACACATTTCTTTTGGCCAAAGATGAGACGGGATGTTGAGCGTTTTATTGCTCGCTGCACTACATGTCAAAAAGCTAAGTCACGACTCAATCCTCATGGTTTATATATGCCTTTGCCTGTACCTAGTGTTCCTTGGGAGGATATATCTATGGACATTGTTTTAGGTTTACCTCGAACAAAGAAGGGGAGGGATAGCATATTTGTTGTCGTGGATAGATTCTCGAAAATGGCACACTTTATACCATGTCATAAAAGCGATGATGCTGTTAATGTTGCTGATTTGTTTTTTCGTGAAATTATTCGCTTGCATGGTGTGCCAAATACTATTGTTTCAGATCGTGATACTAAATTTCTTAGCCACTTTTGGAGATGTTTATGGGCTAAGTTGGGGACTAAACTACTTTTTAGTACTACTTGTCACCCCCAAACTGATGGACAAACAGAAGTAGTCAATAGAACGTTGTCTACTATGCTTAGGGCTGTTTTGAAGAATAATAAGAAAATGTGGGAGGAATGCTTGCCTCATATTGAATTTGCTTATAATCGTTCATTGCATTCTACTACTAAGATGTGCCCTTTTGAAGTTGTGTATGGTTTCCTACCTCATGCACCTATTGATTTGTTGCCTCTTCCATCTTCGGAGAAGGTTAATTTTGATGCTAAACAACGTGCTGAATTGATTTTAAAAATGCATGAGTTAACTAAGGAAAACATTGAGCGCATGAATGCTAAATATAAACTTGCTGGAGATAAGGGTAGAAAACATGTTGTGTTTGCACCTGGAGATCTTGTTTGGTTACATTTGCGTAAGGATAGATTTCCTGATTTGCGCAAATCAAAGTTAATGCCACGTGCTGATGGTCTCTTTAAGGTGTTAGAGAAAATAAATGATAATGCATATAAACTTGAGCTGCCTGCAGATTTTGGGGTTAGTCCCACTTTTAACATTGCAGATTTGAAGCCTTATTTGGGTGAGGAAGATGAACTTCCGTCGAGGACGACTTCATTTCAAGAAGGGGAGGATGATGAGGACATCAATACAATTGTTACACCCACAGCCCCTGCTGCTATACATACTCGACCAATTACTAGAGCTCGTGCACGCCAACTAAATTACCAGGTACTTTCGTTTCTTGGTAATGATTCTAATGTTCATGAGAATATGATGCTGCCTAAATTGGATACATTTGTTTTGCTTACAAATGAAGGGCCTAGCTTGGAGAAGGATGAACATTGGAGCAAGAACAAGCATGGAGATGATGGCATGCGCAAGGGGAACAATAACGGAGTTACAAGTGATGATTTCAGGACTTTGAAGCCACCATAATGGGTGCATGAAGCCTTGGACGAAATATACAAGATGCCACTTCATAAATTTCGTCCCGAGGCTATTTTAGGTGCTGCGTCACCTTATTATTGGGCCAGGCCCATGTAATTTCGAAATACATAAGTATAGGCTATTTTTAGAGTCCGTATGTGTGGGGAAACAAGAGATAGGGTTGATTTCGGACCCCTCCTAATAGAGGCGAGGGTCCCGATCTTTCGATGAGATGATGGATATCGTTTGGTGGAAGTCGACTTTGACGATCCGACTACGAACGTGCGAGGACGTCGCGCCTTAGCAATCGCTAAACCAACTCCGAGAGGTTATTGACCACGCCGGAGCACGATCAACCTGACCACGAGGGTCTGTTTCCTGCGAGCAAACGAAGAACAAGCAAGAAACTAAGATTGCAATCTGGATATTGCGAATATAAGATGAAAGCTTTATTGATCAAGGTGGGGTTCTGTGACGCCTTTGTCTGGTCGTTGAACACAAACGAAGTACGCGAAGTTGCAGCTATGGCGAACTTTTAATCTAAACAAAACCCAAAGTCTAAACGATGCCCTAAGGGCTGTATATATGGAGGAAGAAGGGGGAATTTCGTGGCCCTTGGTGGAGGGGTCCGAAATCAACCCTATCTCTTGTTTCCCCACACATACGGACTCTAAAAATAGCCTATACTTATGTATTTCGAAATTACATGGGCCTGGCCCAATAATAAGGTGACGCAGCACCTAAAATAGCCTCGGGACGAAATTTATGAAGTGGCATCTTGTATATTTCGTCCAAGGCTTCATGCACCCATTATGGTGGCTTCAAAGTCCTGAACTCATCACTTGTAACTCCGTTCTTGTTCCCCTTGCGCATGCCATCATCTCCATGCTTGTTCTTGCTCCAATGTTCATCCTTCTCCAAGCTAGGCCCTTCATTTGTAAGCAAAACAAATGTATCCAATTTAGGCAGCATCATATTCTCATGAACATTAGAATCATTACCAAGAAACGAAAGTACCTGGTAATTTAGTTGGCGTGCACGAGCTCTAGTAATTGGTCCAGTATGTATAGCAGCAGGGGCTGTGGGTGTAACAATTGTATTGATGTCCTCATCAGTAAATGTTCCAAATGTTCTTCCAAAGATCTGCTATAAATCAATATGTCATCAAAGTAAACTACCACAAATCGTCCAATGAAAGCACGTAAAACTTCGTTCATTAATCTCATGAAAGTACTAGGTGCATTAGTTAACCCAAAAGGCATGACTAACCACTCATATAATCCAAACTTAGTTTTAAATGCTGTTTTCCATTCATCTCCCAATTTCATACGAATTTGATGGTAGCCACTACGCAAATCAACTTTGGAGAATATTGTAGAGCCACTCAATTCATCAAGCATATCATCTAGCCTAGGAATAGGATGACGATAACGAATAGTAATATTATTAATGCCTCTACAATCAACACACATACGTGATGTACCATCCTTTTTCGGCACTAGAATAATAGGAACAGCACAAGGACTAAGGGATTCGCGTATATAACCTTTGTCGAGAAGCTCTTGTACTTGACGCATAATCTCCTTCGTCTCCTCTGGATTGGTACGGTATGGTGCACGGTTTGGCAGTGAAGCACCGGGAATTAAGTCGATCTGATGCTCAATCCCTCGAATAGGCGGTAATCCCGGTGGCACGTCTTGTGGAAAAACGTCAGCGAACTCCTGCAAAATGTTAGTGACAGCAGGAGGCAAAGAGGAAGGCACGTCCTCGAATGAAAATAATGCCTCTTTGCACACAAAAGCATAGCAAACAGATTTGCTGAAATCTAGCTCATCAATATCCGATTTGGTGGCAAATAAACATGCACTTTTCAATTTAATTTCAGAAGCAACACTAGATGGTTTATTATTAGGCTTCATTTGCTGCTCAAATTCTTTTGCCACAATCTGATTTTCACTCTTATTCGTCTCCTGTTTTGCTTTATTAGCTCTATTAATATCATCTTTCAAAATGGAATCAGGAGTCATAGGAAGCAAAGTAATATTTTTATCCTTATGAACAAGAGTATAGTGATTGTTTGTACCATGGTGTACAGAATTTTTATCAAATTGCCATGGTCTACCAAGTAATAAGGAACATGCTTGCATAGGTACCACATCACAATCAACATAATCAGCATATGTAGATATACTAAAATGCACACGAACAGTACGTGTTACCTTAACCTTGCCGCTGTTGTTGAACCATTGGATGTAGTAAGGATGTAGATGTGGTCTTGTGGTGAGAGAAAGCTTCTCCACCATCTCCATGCTAGCCAAGTTGTTGCAGCTCCCTCCATCTATGATGACGCGCACAGAACGTTCTTTCACAACTCCCTTGGTATGGAACAAATTGTGCCTCTGATGAGGACATCAATACAATTGTTACACCCACAGCCCCTGCTGCTATACATACTGGACCAATTACTAGAGCTCGTGCACGCCAACTAAATTACCAGGTACTTTCGTTTCTTGGTAATGATTCTAATATTCATGAGAATATGATGCTGCCTAAATTGGATACATTTGTTTTGCTTACAAATGAAGGGCCTAGCTTGGAGAAGGATGAACATTGGAGCAAGAACAAGCATGGAGATGATGGCATGCGCAAGGGGAACAAGAACGGAGTTACAAGTGATGATTTCAGGACTTTGAAGCCACCATAATGGGTGCATGAAGCCTTGGACGAAATATACAAGATGCCACTTCATAAATTTCGTCCCGAGGCTATTTTAGGTGCTGCGTCACCTTATTATTGGGCCAGGCCCATGTAATTTCGAAATACATAAGTATAGGCTATTTTTAGAGTCCGTATGTGTTGGGAAACAAGAGATAGGGTTGATTTCGGACCCCTCCACCAAGGGCCACGAAATTCCCCCCTCTTCCTCCATATATACAGCCCTTAGGGCATCGTTTAGACTTTGGGTTTTGTTTAGATTAAAAGTTCGCCATAGCTGCAACTTCGCGTACTTCGTTTGTATTCAACGACCAGACAAAGGCGTCACAGAACCTCACCTTGATCAATAAAGCTTTTCATCTTATATTCGCAATATCCAGATTGCAATCTCAGTTTCTTGCTTGTTCTTCGTTTGCTCGCAGGAAACAGACCCTCGTGGTCAGGTTGATCGTGCTCCGGCATGGTCAATAACCTCTCGGAGTTGGTTTAGCGATTGCTAAGGCGCGACGTCCTCGCACGTTCGTAGTCGGATCGTCAAAGTCGACTTCCACCAAAGCGAAATCCATCATCTCATCGAAAGACGGGACACCTCCGCCTCTATCAGCCTCCATGAGCGTCTTGCAAAAGGAGCAAACGAAGAGAAGACTCGGGAATGCAAAGTTTGTTAGCTCTCATAATATAATCATCCTTTATGTAGTATCGTTCCCAAGACGTTTGTGTCAAACACTTAGTATAAGGAGTAGCAAAAGAAGGATCATGCTCATACAAGTCTTTTATGTGCTCAAAGCCAATAACATTCAATTCAAGTGTAGTAACAAGTGTGCATATGCGTGAAAGTGCATCCGCAACTACATTTGCCTTACCTTTAATGTACTTGATCACATAGGGGAAAGATTCAATAAATTCACTCCATTTGGCATGACGCTTGTTCAACTTAGTTTGACCTTTTAAGTACTTCAGCGTTTCATGATCGGTGTGTATGACAAACTCATGAGGTCTAAGGTAATGTTCCCAAACATGTAGCACACGCACTAAAGCATATAATTCTTTGTCATAGATGGGATAGTTAAGTTGAGCACCTGAGAGTTTTTCACTAATATATGCAATGGCTCGTTTTTCTTGCATTAAAACTCCGCCAATTCCTGTACCACTTGCATCACAATGAACCTCAAAAGTTTTCTCAAAGTTGGGCAAAGCAAGAATCGGAGCATGAGTAAGCAAAGATTTTAGCTCATCAAAAGTGGTGGATTGCAAAGATCCCCAAACAAAAGGAGCATTCTTCTTACTCAAGGCATGCAAAGGAGCGGCAATTGTGCTAAAGTTTTTCACAAGGCGGCGATAAAAACCTGCAAGACCAAGAAAACTACGCACTTGTTGCAAATTGGTGGGTTGGGGCCAAGTTTTAATTGCCTCAATCTTAGATTCATCAACATGGGCACCCTTGGAAGATACAACAAAACCCAAGAAAACCACTTTGTCAACACCAAACGTGCATTTTTTCAAGTTTGCATAAATACGTTCCTTGCGAAGGGTTTGCAAAACAGATTTAACATGATTAATATGCTCTTTCATGGTTTTGCTAAACACAAGAATATCATCGAAGTAAACCACAACAAAGACTCCAATGTAAGGTCTAAGCACATGATGCATAAGACGCACGAAAGTACCGGGTGCCTCCGATAAACCCATAGGCATCACTAACCACTCATATAAGCCAAATTTGGTTTTGAAAGAAGTTTTTATTCATCACCTTCTTGAATGCGGATTTCATAATAGCCACTTTTAAGATCAATTTTTGAGAAAAAGTTGGCTCCACTCAATTCATCAAGCATATCATCTAAGCGAGGAATGGGATGCCTATAGCAAATGGTAATAGCATTTATAGGTCTACAATCGGAACACAAGTGGAAACTTCCATCGGGCTTAGGCACAAGTATAACGGGAACGGCACAAGGGCTTAGGCTTTCACGTACATGACCGTTGTCGATGAGTTGTTGTACTTACCGTTGAATCTCCTTGGTTTCTTCGGGGTTGATACGGTATCGAGCTTTGTTTGGTAGTGGCGCTCCAGGGATGAGGTCGATTCGATGCTCAATGCCTCGAAGAGGATGTAGACCCGAAGGTAGCTTATCGGGGAAAACATCTTGGAATTCCTGCAAAAGAGATTGAAACACTAAAGGTAGCTCGTGAGAAATGTTAGTTGTTGGCTCTCCATCCTTGCACACAAGGACAAAGTGCATCACACTCGATGGGTTCTCACACACTTCTCTAATCTCACTTTTGGTGGCAAATAGGATGAGGTTTTTCTCTCTAGGCGAAGAGGCGCTCAAGTTTGGCTTGTGGCTCTCACTCACTTTTGGGTGGATCACTTTCTCTCTCTTCTCTCCTTGATGGGTGGCTTGCTTGTCGGCTATCACTTGACTAGGAGACATAGGTCGTAGCACATATTCCTTCCCTTTGATCTTGAAGCTATATTGATTGGTGCGCCCATTGTGGATGACACCACGGTCAAATTGCCAAGGTCGACCAAGAAGGAGGTGGCAAACGGTCATTGGGACGACATCACACTCCAAAGTGTCCTCATATGCACCAATTTTGAAGGAGACTTGGACCGTATGCTCGACTCGTATAGTGCCGGAGTCACTTAGCCATTGAACCTTGTAGGGGTGTGGGTGCTTCCTCTTGACCAATTGAAGCTTGGAGCATAGTTCTTCGCTTGCCAAGTTGTGGCAACTACCTCCATCGATGATGAGCTTGACGGACCTTCCATTGATGTCGGCCTTTGTGTGGAAGATGTGGCATCATTGGTCTTCTTCTTGTTGATGTTGAAGAGTCAAGACTTTGGAGACAACAAGAGCGGGGCTCGAATCCTCATCACAAAAGACTTGATCATCTTCATCCTCGTTCAAGCGCCGGTGCATGGCCACTTGCTCAAGAGCTTCCATCTCCTCTTCACTCATGGAGTCATAGGTACCATTGTCGTTGAGAATCATGGTGCGCTTCTTCATGCATTGGAAGGACTTGTGGCATCGGCCGCCGCAAGTGAAACACTTGAAGGAGCTTGTCTTGACGATCTCATTGGTCGGAGTAGATGAAGAAGCACGCGGCTTGAAGTTGCATGTGGTAGGAGGAAGACGACTTGAACTTGCTGAAGTTTTCTTGTAACTTGACTTGTCGTCATTGCTTGTAGATGGTTTGGTTGAAGTAGATGTTGGAGGAGTCGTTGAAGCTTGGTTGTTTGAGAAGTCGTAGGCCTTGGATGAGTACTTGGTGTACTTGAAGTCATCTTGCACTTGACGTTCGGCCTTGGTAGCTTGATGTACGAGCTCAATGAGGTTGGAGTAGGGTTGGAAGTCGGCGATCTTCTTGATGGGATGATTGAGTCCATTCAAGAAACGTGCCATTGTTTGCTCGTCATCTTCCGTGACATTGGCTCGAATCATGGCTATCTCCATTTCCTTGTAGTATTCTTCAACACTCTTTGTTCCTTGCTTGAGGAGTTGTAGCTTTTTGAAGAGATAACGGTTGTAGTAGGTTGGTACAAAGCGTGCTCGCATGACATCCTTCATTTGTGCCCAAGTGGTGATTGGAGGTTCACCTCTTGCTTGTCGGCGCGCAATGACTCGTTCCCACCATATGAGCACATAGTCTTGGAACTCAAGTGATGCCATTGCGATCTTCTTCTCTTCCTCATAGTTGTGCAAACGAAAGATTTTGTCGACCTTCAATGCCCATGAGAGGTACTCTTCGGGATCATTGCTTCCATTGAACTTGGGCATTGTGAACTTGAGCTTGCCATAGAGTTGCTCGTCATTGTGTTGTTGGCGATGGTGATGATGACGCCCTTGCCGATGAGGATAATCGTCCTCATGTTGCTCTTGGCAAGGAGGAAGTCCATGATCAACTTGCTCTTGTTGAACTTGAGGATGAAGTGGAGCTTGACGAGATTGTGAAGGAGCTTGAGGAACTTGACGTTGTACTCATGATGAGGACATGACTACCTTGGATACGACCAAAAATATTGCATACATGCATATTTGTCAGGTGATTTCTAGTGCAAACTATTCAATAATCTATTTATGTTATCCAGTACAAAAATACTTCACACACTTTTGTGTTTTGTCTAATTGCAGGTGTATGGGACATTTGTACAATTCACATATGAATATAAAGGAGAAAGAGATGTTTACTTGCTGCTCAAAAAGTTCTCTCACGTCACTTTTAGGCCAAGAGAAGATAGAGTCCAAGTCTCTCACATTCTGGATTCAGATTCGGACTGCACAGACATACCTGACTCAAAACGCCAACAACTTTTTCATAAGGACTCTAAATTGGGTTATTCTTTTTTTGTTGGAATCTAGATTTTGTGCTCTTTCCAGCACAATTGGATTCACCTTCAAATTCATCCGGACCGTTGAGATATCGACGAAACAATCAGACGCTGCAGTAGAATCCAAGTCAAACAACATGTCCAAAGGTTTTGCATCACCTCCACTTGGGCCCATGAGCCTTGTACGACCTAGGGTTGGTTTTAGGATGCCTTGGGACGTTCTCCCACCTCCTTAGCCGCCATCCCTTCCTCCTATATAAATAGATCTATCTAGTAGCTTTTTCCTTGGGATTTGTTTAGTTAAAAGTTAGCCAACGCAACTTCGTGTACTTCGTTTGTGTCCAACGACCATACCAAGACCACTTTCGGATCCCCACCATTATCAATACTTCATCAATATTCGCAATATTCAGATTGCTTTATCATATTCTTGCTTGTTCTTCGATTGTTTGCAGGAATAGACCTTCGTGGTTAGGTTGATTGTCCTCCAGCGTGGTCAATAACCTCTCGGAGTTGGTTTAGCGATTGCTAAGGCGCAACGTCGTGCACGTTTGTAGTCGGATCGTCAAAGTCATCTTCACCAAATCGATACTTATCATCTCATCGAAAGATCGGGACACCCCGCCTCTATCAACTCGCGGGTGGTAGTTCCTCTCTTGGATTTCTTCTCGAATGGCTTCCTCTTGATTGCACCTTTCGCGATTGCAGTTGGCGATGGCTCGACTTGATTCTTGAAGGGCACGTTGCGCCTCAAGAGCTTGCGCTTCACGATGTTGTTGTTGAAGATGTTGTGATAGAGGCAAAGGTGTCCCGTCTTTCGATGAGATGATGGATATCGCTTTGGTGGCAGTCGACTTTGACGATCCGACTATGAACGTGCGAGGACGTCGCACCTGAGCAATCGCTAAACCAACTCCGAGAGGTTATTGACCACGCCGGAGCACGATCAACCTGACCACGAGGGTCTGTTTCCTGCGAGCAAACGAACAACAAGCAAGAAACTGAGATTGCAATCTGGATATTGCGAATATAAGATGAAAGCTTTATTGATCAAGGTGGGGTTCTGTGACGCCTTTGTCTAGTCGTTGAACACAAACGAAGTACGCGAAGTTGCAGCTATGGCGAACTTTTAATCTAAACAAAACCCAAAGTCTAAACGATGCCCTAAGGGCTGTATATATGGAGGAAGAGGGGGGAATTTCGTGGCCCTTGGTGGAGGGGTCCGAAATCAACCCTATCTCTTGTTTCCCCACACATACGGACTCTAAAAATAGCCTATACTTATGTATTTCGAAATTACATGGGCCTGGCCCAATAATAAGGTGACGCAGCACCTAAAATAGCCTCGGGACGAAATTTATGAAGTGGCATCTTATATATTTCGTCCAAGGCTTCATGCACCCATTATGGTGGCTTCAAAGTCCTGAAATCATCACTTGTAACTCCGTTCTTGTTCCCCTTGCGCATGCCATCATCTCCATGCTTGTTCTTGCTCCAATGTTCATCCTTCTCCAAGCTAGGTCCTTCATTTGTAAGCAAAACAAATGTATCCAATTTAGGCAGCATCATATTCTCATGAACATTAGAATCATTACCAAGAAACGAAAGTACCTGGTAATTTAGTTGGCGTGCACAAGCTCTAGTAATTGGTCCAGTATGTATAGCAGCAGGGGCTGTGGGTGTAACAATTGTATTGATGTCCTCATCATCCTCCCCTTCTTGAAATAAAGTCGTCCTCGACGGAAGTTCATCTTCCTCACCCAAATAAGGCTTCAAATCTGCAATGTTAAAAGTGGGACTAACCCCAAAATCTGCAGGCAGCTCAAGTTTATATGCATTATCATTTATTTTCTCTAACACCTTAAAGGGACCATCAGCACGTGGCATTAACTTTGATTTGCGCAAATCAGGAAATCTATCCTTACGCAAATGTAACCAAACAAGATCTCCAGGTGCAAACACAACATGTTTTCTACCCTTATCTCCAGCAAGTTTATATTTAGCATTCATACGCTCAATGTTTTCCTTAGTTAACTCATGCATTTTTAAAATCAATTCAGCATGTTGTTTAGCATCAAAATTAACCTTCTCCGAAGATGGAAGAGGCAACAAATCAATAGGTGCACGAGGTAGGAAACCATACACAACTTCAAAAGGGCACATCTTAGTAGTAGAATGCAATGAACGATTATAAGCAAGTTCAATATGAGGCAAGCATTCCTCCCACATTTTCTTATTATTCTTCAAAACAGCCCTAAGCATAGTAGACAACGTTCTATTGACTACTTCAGTTTGTCCATCAGTTTGGGGGTGACAAGTAGTACTAAAAAGCAGTTTAGTCCCCAACTTAGCCCATAAACATCTCCAAAAGTGGCTAAGAAATTTAGTATCACGATCTGAAACAATAGTATTTGGCACACCATGCAAGCGAATAATTTCACGAAAGAACAAATCAGCAACATTAACAGCATCATCGCTTTTATGACATGGTATAAAGTGTGCCATTTTCGAGAATCTATCCATGACAACAAATATGCTATCCCGCCCCTTCTTTGTTCGAGGTAAACCTAAAACAAAGTCCATAGATATATCCTCCCAAGGAACACTAGGTACAGGCAAAGGCATATATAAACCATGAGGATTGAGTCGTGACTTAGCTTTTTGACATGTAGTGCATCGAGCAATAAAACGCTCAACATCCCGTCTCATCTTTGGCCAAAAGAAATGTGTAGCAAGTACGTCCTCCGTCTTCTTCACGCCAAAGTGTCCCATTAATCCTCCTCCATGCGCCTCCTGCAACAACAAAAGACGAACGGAGCTAGCTGGAATGCATAGCTTGTTAGCACGAAACACAAATCCATCGTTAACAACAAACTTGTTCCACATTCTTCCTTCTTTACAATTCTGCATTACATCTTTAAAATCAGCATCCTGCACATATTGATCTTTGATGGTCTCCAAACCAAATATTTTGAAGTCAAGTTGTGAAAGCATAGTATAGCGACGAGACAATGCATCAGCAATAACATTTTCTTTTCCCTTCTTGTGTTTAATGACATAAGGGAAAGTCTCAATGAATTCAACCCATTTAGCATGTCTACGATTCAGTTTAGCTTGACTTTTAATATGTTTCAAAGATTCATGATCAGAATGTATAACAAATTATTTGGGCCATAAATAATGTTGCCATGTTTCTAAAGTCCGAACAAGAGCATATAATTCTTTATCATAAGTAGAATAATTCAGACTAGGCCCACTCAATTTTTCAGAAAAGTATGCAACAGGTTTGCCATCTTGTAATAACACACCTCCTAATCCAATTCCACTAGCATCACATTCAAGCTCAAAAGTCTTATTAAAATCAGGAAGTTGGAGTAAAGGAGCATGTGTCAACTTATCTTTCAATGCCGTGAAGGCTTCTTCCTGTGCGGTACCCCAAAGAAAAGGCACATCTTTCTTTGTAAGCTCATTGAGAGGTGCAGCAATGGTGCTGAAATCTCTCACAGAACGCCTATAGAATCCAGCGAGGCCAAGAAAACTCCTCACTTGTGTGACCGTTTTGGGCTGCGGCCAACTCTCAATAGCTTCAATCTTGGCTTTATCAACTTCAATTCCCTGTGGAGTAACAACATAGACAAGAAAAGATACTCGGTCGGTGCAAAACGTGCACTTCCCAAGGTTACCAAACAAACGTGCATCACGTAGAGCAATAAAAACAGCACGTAAATGTTCCAAATGTTCTTCCAAAGATCTGCTATAAATCAATATGTCATCAAAGTAAACTACCACAAATCGTCCAATGAAAGCACGTAAAACTTCGTTCATTAATCTCATGAAAGTACTAGGTGCATTAGTTAACCCAAAAGGCATGACTAACCACTCATATAATCCAAACTTAGTTTTAAATGCTGTTTTCCATTCATCTCCCAATTTCATACGAATTTGATGGTAGCCACTACGCAAATCAACTTTGGAGAATATTGTAGAGCCACTCAATTCATCAAGCATATCATCTAGCCTAGGAATAGGATGACGATAACGAATAGTAATATTATTAATGCCTCTACAATCAACACACATACATGATGTACCATCCTTTTTCGGCACTAGAATAATAGGAACAGCACAAGGACTAAGGGATTCGCGTATATAACCTTTGTCGAGAAGCTCTTGTACTTGACGCATAATCTCCTTCGTCTCCTCTGGATTGGTACGGTATGGTGCACGGTTTGGCAGTGAAGCACCGGGAATTAAGTCAATCTGATGCTCAATCCCTCGAATAGGCGGTAATCCCGGTGGCACGTCTTGTGGAAAAACGTCAGCGAACTCCTGCAAAATGTTAGTGACAGCAGGAGGCAAAGAGGAAGGCACGTCCTCGAATGAAAATAATGCCTCTTTGCACACAAAAGCATAGCAAAACGATTTGCTGAAATCTAGCTCTTCAATATCAGATTTGGTGGCAAATAAACATGCACTTTTCAATTTAATTTCAGAAGCAACACTAGATGGTTTATTATTAGGCTTCATTTGTTGCTCAAATTCTTTTGCCACAATCTGATTTTCACTCTTATTCTTCTCCTGTTTTGCTTTATTAGCTCTATTAATATCATCTTTCAAAATGGAATCAGGAGTCATAGGAAGCAAAGTAATATTTTTATCCTTATGAACAAGAGTATAGTGATTGTTTCTACCATGGTGTACAGAACTTTTATCAAATTGCCATGGTCTACCAAGTAATAAGGAACATGCTTGCATAGGTACCACATCACAATCAACATAATCAGCATATGTAGAGATACTAAAATGCACATGAACAGTACGTGTTACCTTAACCTTGCCGCTGTTGTTGAACCATTGGATGTAGTAAGGATGTGGATGTGGTCTTGTGGTGAGAGAAAGCTTCTCCACCATCTCCATGCTAGCCAAGTTGTTGCAGCTCCCTCCGTCTATTATGACGCGCACAGAACGTTCCTTCACAACTCCCTTGGTATGGAACAAATTGTGCCTCTGATTTTGCTCAGCTTGTGTGACCTGCACACTCAAAACACGTTGAGCAACTAAACATTCATACCTGTCAGCGTCTTCAGGAGCCATGTATTGCGTCTCATGATCAGAATCATCTCCACCATGTTCTTCACGTGTAATAAGAGCCAATGTCTCCTCATCATAGTCACTAGCGGACTCATATCCACCACCCTCGGTAGCAATCATCACACGCGGAGATTTGCATTCTCTCGCATAATGACCTCCTCCCTTACAACGACGACAAATAATATCACTTGTGTGCCCTGTTGATGCCCTGGAAGAAGAAGAACTCTGTGCAGGCCTGACAGGTGCGCTCTTGGCTGATAATGGTGGTTGTTCCTGTTTTCTTGTATCACGGCTGTAGGAGGCACCTGATTGAGGTGCTGGTGCAGTTGAAGTAGAAGATGCACGCGGTGTCCATGATGAAGGTCGGCCTGCAGAAAAGTTAGTTTGCGCCAATGCTTGTCGATCCTGCACTTCACGTTCAGCTTTACAAGCAAGATGGAATAAACGAGTGATATTAGTATACTCCTTATAGTCTAGAATGGTCTGAATCCCTCTATTTAATCCACCCAGAAAACGTGCAAGCATAGCTTCATTCTCCTCAACAATACCACATCGAATCATGCCAGTTTGTAATTCCTGATAATATTCTTCTACAGAATTTTTTCCTTGTCTTAAACGCTGCAATTTTTGAAGCAATTCACATTGATAATATGGTGGAACCCAATGCGTACGCATAGCAGTTTTCAAAGCAACCCAAGTAGTTGGAATAGGATATAATCTACAATGTTCAGACCACCAGACACATGCAAAACTAGTGAAAGCACAAACAGCAGCAGCAACCCGTCTCTCCTCGGGATATTGTAAACATGTAAAACGTTGTTCAGTTTCTAACTCCCATGTAAGATATATATTAGGAACATATCTACCCTCAAATGGTGGAATATTCAATTTCAGTTTAGGAATATGGACATCATCTCGTACCTGAGGTGGTGGTGCAGGCCTACCATTACGAATATATACCTGAGGTCGACCTGCTGGTGGTGGTGCTGGTGGTTGCACGTAGTTCTGATTTTGAGCAACCTCATCCTCGTAATCTCCCACATAATCATCCTCCTCCGCATCAGCAGCAGGAGCCACAGAAGTATCAACAGCAGCACCAACAGTTTGGCCAAACGCAAGAGGAACACGGCTCGCTCGGCGGAGGTCTATTTCGCGACGTGGAGGTAGTCGTTGTTGTTGTTGTTGGAGAGGTGCGTTAGGTGCAGCGGGTGGTGGTGGTGGAAGACGCGCGAGCAATTCATTAAACTTGTTATCGAGCTTTGTTTCGAACGTCTTCTCCATGCCATCTATCTTCTCCATGGCCTCTTCAAATCTGTTTAGCATGTCTTGCACCTGTCCACTCATCATTTGCTGAAATTTATCATACAAATCCTTATTCGTCATGTTCTCCCAGTCAGTCTCGTCGGCTTGTGATCCTGGCATGGTTAGCAGCAATAGAAACACACAAGAATATGATCCTACAGACTACTAACAAGAGGTGGTGGTGAGTGTCACAAATCCGTCAAGCAAATCTCAAATTCTTACCAGTTCTTACCCAGCAGCAGGCGGTGATCGGCAACCGTTGTACTCAAAAACTCTCAAAGCTTGGATAGAGCGATTACCAGGGAGAGTCAAACGCACGACGTAGATGTATGTGGAGCTGGGAAGGCTTATAATAAGGTAGCAAAAAGGGTCAGCAATAATCAATTCAGAGATGCAAAGTTGAATAAACGCTCAACGACAGTACTGTGCTGGTCCTAGGCTAGACTGTGCTAGAGACACGAGCCTAGAACACCAACAAAATCACGGCGCGACACGTAAACAAGGGAAAAGCACACTCTGGAATTTTTTTTTCGCTCTTTTTTTTGCGCTGTTTTTTTTTGCGAAAAATCACTATAATGGCGAGTGTCTCAAAACTCTTCCAAGCTCAAACTGACAGGATGGGCACGAAATTTTTTCGACCAATTTTTTTTTTCGACTGCCCGGACCCAAAAACTGGAAACGGGTCAAAAAAACTTCCTATAATGGCACCTGTCTCAAAACACTCAGAAACACCTAAAAATAGGATAGCCAGAAATTTTTTCGAAAAATGCGTTTTCGAAAATTTTTGGGCCTAAACGGAGCGTGGTTTCCGGACTCTTTTTTTTCGAAACCTACTCCGGCAAGGAAGCACGAATCGGAATCTAGATGGATCTCGAAAACAAACCTAATATGACAAGAACTCGGATTGGTGGTGGATATATGGTGGTAGATGGCAGCGGTGGTGGTATATGACAGCTGTGGTGGTATATGGATACGGATTCGAAGCGGTGGCGGATAAGCGGTGGTGGTAGATGGCAGGGGTGATGATGATGGTGCGGCGGCGGCGTGACAACTTATGACCAGAACTCGAAACTCTAAAAGACTAGACTCTAAGACCAGCAACTAGACACGACGATGCAACCGCAAATTCAACAAAGCAAAACCCTAAAAAGATTATGCAAAGGCTCAGATTGGTTCGGATATGATGAACTAACCCTAATTTTTGTTTGTGGCTTTTTCGTGGACTATAGGTATGAAGAACAGACTCGATCTAAACTATGAAAAACTGTAAAATCTCACCGAGCAACCTGGAAATCTGATACCACTTGATAGAGGCAAAGGTGTCCCGTCTTTCGATGAGATGATGGATATCGCTTTGGTGGCAGTCGACTTTGACGATCCGACTATGAACGTGCGAGGACGTCGCGCCTTAGCAATCGCTAAACCAACTCCGAGAGGTTATTGACCATGCCGGAGCACGATCAACCTGACCACGAGGGTCTGTTTCCTGCGAGCAAACAAAGAACAAGCAAGAAACTGAGATTGCAATCTGGATATTGCGAATATAAGATGAAAGCTTTATTGATCAAGGTGGGTTCTGTGACGCCTTTGTCTGGTCGTTGAACACAAATGAAGTACGCGAAGTTGCAGCTATGGCGAACTTTTAATCTAAACAAAACCCAAAGTCTAAACAATGCCCTAAGGGCTGTATATATGGAGGAAGAGGGGGGAATTTCGTGGCCCTTGGTGGAGGGGTCCGAAATCAACCCTATCTCTTGTTTCCCCACACATACGGACTCTAAAAATAGCCTATACTTATGTATTTCGAAATTACATGGGCCTGGCCCAATAATAAGGTGACGCAGCACCTAAACTAGCCTCGGGACGAAATTTATGAAGTGGCATCTTGTATATTTCGTCCAAGGCTTCATGCACCCATTATGGTGGCTTCAAAGTCCTGAAATCATCACTTGTAACTCCGTTCTTGTTCCCCTTGCGCATGCCATCATCTCCATGCTTGTTCTTGCTCCAATGTTCATCCTTCTCCAAGCTAGGCCCTTCATTTGTAAGCAAAACAAATGTATCCAATTTAGGCAGCATCATATTCTCATGAACATTAGAATCATTACCAAGAAACGAAAGTACCTGGTAATTTAGTTGGCGTGCACAAGCTCTAGTAATTGGTCCAGTATGTATAGCAGCAGGGGTTGTGGGTGTAACAATTGTACATACTGCTGGTATACATACTGGACCAATTACTAGAGCTCGTGCACGCCAACTAAATTACGAGGTACTTTCGTTTCTTGGTAATGATTCTAATGTTCATGAGAATATGATGCTGCCTAAATTGGATACATTTGTTTTGCTTACAAATGAAGGGCCTAGCTTGGAGAAGGATGAACATTGGAGCAAGAACAAGCATGGAGATGATGGCATGCGCAAGGGGAACAAGAACGGAGTTACAAGTGATGATTTCAGGACTTTGAAGCCACCATAATGGGTGCATGAAGCCTTGGACGAAATATACAAGATGCCACTTCATAAATTTCGTCTCGAGGCTATTTTAGGTGCTGCGTCACCTTATTATTGGGCCAGGCCCATGTAATTTCGAAATACATAAGTATAGGCTATTTTTAGAGTCCGTATGTGTGGGGAAACAAGAGATAGGGTTGATTTCGGACCCCTCCACCAAGGGCCACGAAATTCCCCCCTCTTCCTCCATATATACAGCCCTTAGGGCATCGTTTAGACTTTGGGTTTTGTTTAGATTAAAAGTTCTCCATAGCTGCAACTTCGCGTGCTTCGTTTGTGTTCAACGACCAGACAAAGGCGTCACAGAACCCCACCTTGATCAATAAAGCTTTCATCTTATATTCGCAATATCCATATTGCAATCTTAGTTTCTTGCTTGTTCTTCGTTTGCTCGCAGGAAACAGACCCTCGTGGTCAGGTTGATCGTGCTCCGGCGTGGTCAATAACCTCTCGGAGTTGGTTTAGCGATTGCTAAGGCGCGACGTCCTCGCACGTTCGTAGTCGGATCGTCAAAGTCGACTTCCACCAAAGCGATATCCATCATCTCATCGAAAGACGGGACACCTTTGCCTCTATCAGAAGTACTCCCTCATTGCTTGTTGCTCTTGGTGTAATGCCTTTTGAGCTCCAAATATGTGGCTCTTGGTGACGAATGATGACATGTTGTCGTCGTTCTCAATAAGTGGTGGATTGGTAGAAGAACTTGGCCTATCCATCATTCCAAGCAAAATGTAAGTGGTAGAAGGAAAAGAACGTGTACCAAATGTACCTTGACCCAAGTTGAAGATGAATCAAGTTCACTCAAATGCGGACAATCAAATAGCACTGTTGGTACCAATTCTTGTCGGTTCTCACACCTACACACGTAAAAGCTTATGGTGGAGCTTGGTTAGGATGGTGGCACAAAATTTGATGCAATTGTAAGTGAGCTTCAATAATGTTGGAAAAGATTCACAAATTCGCAAATGCAACAAGTAGACCAAGCTAGTTGTACACGGAAACACACACGCAAATAGATAGATGGGATTGTGCAAACCAAAAGTGAGCCAAAATGTGGAGACCACGAAAATGCTCTTGTTGTAAAATACTAGAGAGACGCTAGCACGATTGCACAATAGGCGGATACGAAACTTGTGCACAACCTACTAGGCAAAATTGCAATGACCTCTATCCCAAGTATGCTATATGTATGATGTTTCGGTGCTATGATCCAAGATGATCGGATATGACAATCTTAATGTATTATGATGCTATGGTTCTTGCTTATAAGCTCTTTGCTTATCTTTCCTCTTTGCTTAAAATCTTGGGTGGCTCTTTCACTTTTGAGATCTTTTCTTATGCAAAACTTCACGAACCAAGATAGCAATTGTGTATGCGATGACAACTTTGTGACACACAAGTTGATCTCAAGATATGCACCACTATGGTATGGTATGTATGCTATGGAGTATGATCACTAATGTGCACAAGTCACGTTGCCGGCAATACTCAATGGCTAGTCTCGATGGGTAAGCTACGCAAAAGTAGGGACATGTGGGGTATCAATGCAATTGCAATGTATGACAAAGATGTCGTCGAAGTTACCGTCCTTGGCGATGATGAGACCCTTTCGAAGTTGAGCCGTGGTGATGATGAAATCAAACCGTACCTAGATAGCCGAAACACAAAAGGATACGGGAGCCACAACTCAAAATCTCAAAGGACCAAAACGTGTCAAAATCGGCATAGGAGGTGTCGGGGAAGATTGTGGTGTATGTGGGTTTGGAAGATGTGGTGGAAGGTGGGGTTGTGGTGGTGGCCGAACTGTCAATGTTCAGTTTCGTCAGAGTTGCACGGACGTCCGGTTTTTGCGGTCGTCCGGTCGTCAGCGGACGTCCAGCTTTTCCGGTCATCCGGTGCCTGGGTGAAAATCGGGCACGGGATGAACAATGAGATTTCGGGGAAGAAGAAGATGATGAGGTCGAAATTGAGTGATTTGGTGGATGGAAAAGGGTGGGGAAAGCTAGATCCACACGCAGCAACACAAATCCACGGACCAAATCCAACAAAATCTCAACTCACGAACAAATCACAAAAAAAAATTTGGGGCTATTTTTGGTGGGGAATTTTCGGATTTAGGACAAAAACAACAAAATCAAGCAAGAAAACACGAGGTAGGGGCTCCAAAAACGTGATCAACATGGCTGATGATACCAAGATGATGTAGGGCGGAACCCTATGTGGACGATCTTTCACGTTTGGAGTGGATCCTATGGGGAATCACGAAGAACACACGAAAACACAAAGGGGAAACACGGGGAAAACGAGAGAGGATCACTAAACCGACAAGGAATCAATCACACGAGTGCTAGATCACCGAGAGCAAATAGTAACACATGATCCAAATTCAACAAAGGTAAGGATACAAAGGAACCGTTCTTCTCCGAGAGGAGGTCTTGAATCCGCGAGGGGATCTTCCCGTAAAGGGGTCTTGAATCCACGTGGATCCACTCCAAGGAGGCCGCGGTCTCTCACGAAGAGGAGATCTGATGGATGAGCGAGGCTCTATCTCACAAATGAGCTAAATCAACGCTACACTAGCTAGGAGGTCAGAGAGACCTATTTATAGTCTTAGTGCAAATAGAAGTCAAAGTGAACGGGTACAAGGGCTCCAGCCCGCGGGCGTGGTCACTCAGGTGTCGGTCGTCCGGAAGACGTCGGACGTCCGGAGGCTCAGGACGGTCCGAACATCCGGCAGGGCTCGGACATCCGTAGATTCGGCTCTGTCGTGGGCGCGTCGAACGTCCGGAGAGGGTCGGTCGTCCGGAGCTTCGGGACGGTCTGGACGTCCAGTGAATGTCGGTCGTCCGTAGATTTGGCTCGGTCGCTTGTCGTCCGGTCGTCCGGTCCGCCTTGGGCGTCCGTAGATTCGGTTCGGGTGGTGAAGTACCGGACGTTCGGAAAGCTCGGTCGTCCGTGTCCTGGAACTCGTCGGACGTCCGGACTGGGTCGGTCGTCCGATGCCTGTAGCTCCCAAAGCGGCTCTTCTTGTTCTCCATCACGCTTGGGGTCCTCGCCGTCTTGGCTCTTGTATGTAGCTGTTCCGTGGCTCGTCTCCAAGCACCTAATCACACACACAGTTTCCGAATGAGGTAGTAGCCATGTCTCGTGAGTAGGAAGAGGGAGTTCGGAGAGGAGCGAGTTCACCTTATCTTCAATAGCCTTAGCTCGAGCGCATGTCATGGGTCCAAGTGGTGTTGAGGGAGATGTAGGCACGTCCATGGGGATGAGCGAGGGATGCTCCGCATCACTATGGAATAAGGAGTGGCAAAGGCCTAAGCTTGGGGATGCCCATGGCACCCCAAGATATTCAAGAATAGCCAAAAGCCTAAGCTTGGGGCTGCCCCCAGGAGGCATCCCCTCTTTCGTCTTCGTTTATCGGTAAATTTACTTGGAGCTATATTTTTAATCGCCACATGATATGTGTTTTTCTTGGAGCGTCTTGTATGATATTAGTCTTTCCTTTTTAGTTTACCACAAACATCCTTGCTGTACACACCTTTTGGGAGAAACCCACTTGATTGGAATTTATTAGAATACTATATGTGCTTCACTTATATCTTTTGAGCTAGATAGTTTTTGCTCTGGCACTTCACTTATATCTTTTAGAGCATGGCGGTGGCTTAATTTTGTAGAAATTGTTAGTCTCTCATGCTCCACTTATATCATTTTGAGAGTATCTTAGAACAACATGGTATTTGCTATGGTTATAAAATTAGTCCTAGAATGGTGGGCATCCAAGTTGGGTATAATAAAAACTATCATAGGAAGTGAACTGGATGCTATGATCAATTTGATACTTGATAATTGTTTTGAGATATGGAGGTAGTGATATTAGAGTCATGCTTGTTTGGTGATTATGAATTTAAAGAATGCTTGTGTTGAAGTTAGCAAGTCCCATAGCATGCACGTATGGTGAAAGTTGTGCAACAAATTTGAAACATGAGGTGTTCTTAGATTATGCATCCTTATGAGTGGCGGTCGGGGACGAGCGATGGTCTTTTCCTACCAATCTATCCCCCTAGGAGCATGCGCGTAGTGCTTGGTTTTTGATGACTTGTAGATTTTTGCAATAAGTATATGAGTTCTTTTTTGACTAATCTTGAGTCCATGGATTATACCCACTCTCACCCTTCCATCATTGCTAGCCTCTTTGGTACCGTGCATTGCCCTTTCCCACCTTGAGAGTTGGTGCAAACTTCACCGGTCCATCCAAACCCCGTGATATGATACGCTCTATCACACATTAACCTCCTTATATCTTCCTCAAAACAGCCACCATACCAACATATTATGGCATTTCCATAGCCATTCCGAGATATATTGCCATGCAACTTTCCACCATTCCATTTATCATCATGACACGCATCATCATTGTCATATTGACTTGCATGATCATGTAGTTGAAATCGTATTTGTGGCAAAGCCACCATGCATAATTTTTCATACATGTCACTCTTGATTCATTGCCCATCCCGGTACACCGCTGGAGGCATTCATATAGAGTCATATCTTGTTCTAGTTTTGGGTTGTAATTCATGAGTTGTGAATAAATAAAAGTGTGATGATCATCATTATTAGAGCATTGTCCCCAAAGAAAAAAAAGGAAAGGCCAAAAAAAGGCCAAAGAAAAAAAGAAAAAAAAAGAAAGGCCAAAAATAAAAAAGAAAAAAGGAAGGCCCAAGGAAAAAAAGAAAATAAAATAAAATAAAAAGGGGGCAATGTTACTATCCTTTTCCACACTTGTGCTTCAAAGTAGCACCATGTTCTTCATATAGCGAGTCTCATATGTTGTCACTTTCATATACTAGTGGGAATTTTTCATTATAGAACTTTGCTTGTATATTCCTACGATGGGCTTCCTCAAAATGCCATAGGTCTTCGTGAGCAAGCAAGTTGGATGCACACCCACTAGTTTCTTATATTGAGCTTTCATACATTTATAGCTCTAGTGCATCCGTTGCATGGCAATCCCTACTCCTCATGTTGACATCAATTGATGGGCATCTCCATAGCCCGTTGATTATCCTCGTCAATGTGAGACTTTCTCTTTTTTTGTTTTCTCCACACAATCTCCGTCATCATATTCTATTCCACCCATAGTGCTACATCCATGGCTCACGCTCATGTATTGCGTGAAAGTTGAAAAAGTTTGAGATTATTGAAGTACGAAACAATTGCTTGGCTTGTCATCGAGGGTGTATAAGATGGGAGCATTTTTGTGTGACAAAAATGAAGCATAGCCTAACTATATGATTTTGTAGGGATGAACTTTCTTTAGCCATGTTATTTTGAGAAGACATGATTGCCTTGATTAGTATGCTTGAAGTATTACTATTTCTTATGTCAATATGAAATTTTATTTTGAATCATTTGGATCTGAACATTCATGCCACAATAAAGAAAATTACATTGAGAATTATGCTAGGTAGAATTCCACATCAAAAATTCTGTTTTTATCATTTACCTACTCGAGGACGAGCAGAAATTAAGCTTGGGGATGCTTGACACGTCTCCAACGTATCTATAATTTTTTTATTATTCCATGCTATTATATTACCCGTTTTGGATGTTTACGGGCTTTACTTTACACTTTTATATCAGTTTTGGGACTAACCTACTAACCGGAGGCCCAGCCTGTATTGCTATTTTTTTGCCTATTTCAGTGTTTCGAAGAAAACGAATATCAAACGAAGTCCAAACGCAATGAAACCTTCGGGAGCGTGATTTTTGGAACGAACGTGATCCAGAGGACTTGGAGTGGAAGTCAAGCAACAGTCGAGGTGGCCACAAGGGTGGAGGGCGCCCCCCCCCCCTACTGGGCGCACCCCCCTATCTCGTGGGCCCCTCGGGCGTCCACCGACCTACTTCCTCCTCCTATATATACCCATGTACCCCGAAAACATCAGAAGCGACCATGAAAACCTAATTACACCACTGTAACCTTCTGTATCCGCGAGATCCCATCTTGGAGCCTTCGCCGATGCTCCGCCGGAGGGGGAATCGATCATGGAGGGCCTCTACATCATCTCCAAGGCCTCTTCGATAAGTTGTGAGTAGTTTACCACAGACCGTCGGGTCCATAGTTATTAGCTAGATGGCTTCTTCTCTCTCTTTGAATCTCAATACCATGTTCTCCTTGATCTTCTTGGAGATCTATTCAATGTAACTCTTTTTGCGGTGTGTTTGTCGAGATCCGATGAATTGTGGGTTTATGATCAAGTTTATCTATGAGAAATATTTGAATCTCCTCTGAATTCTTTTATGTGTGATTAAGTTATCTTTGCAAGTCTCTTCGAATTATCAGTTTGGTTTGGCCTACTAGATTGATCTTTCTTGGAATGTGAGAAGTGCTTAGCTTTGGGTTCAATCTTGCGGTGTCCTTTCCCAGTGACAGCAAGGGCAGCAAGGCACGTATTGTATTGTTGCCATCGAGGATAAAAACATGCGGTATTGCATGAGTTTATCCCTCTACATCATGTCATCTTTCTTAATGCGTTACTCTGTTCTTTATGAACTTAATACTCTAGATGCATGCTGGATAGCGGTCGATGTGTGGAGTAATAGTAGTAGATGCAGGCAGGAGTCGGTCTACCTGTCACGGACGTGATGCCTATATACATGATCATGCCTAGATAATCACATAATTATTCGCTTTTCTATCAATTGCTCGACAGTAATTTGTTCACCCACCGTAATACTTATGCTATCTCGAGAGAAGCCACTAGTGAAACCTATGGCCCCCGGGTCTATCTCTTATCATATAAGCTTTCAATCTACTTTTGTTTGCATCTTTACTTTTCCTATCTATATTATAAAATACCAAAAATATATTTATCTTATCATACTATCTCTATCAGATCTCACCTTCGCAAGTGGCCGTGAAGGTATTGACAACCCCTTTATTGCGTTGGTTGCGAGTTCTTGTTTGTTTGTGTAGGTGTGTGGGACTTTTGAGGAGCCTCCTACTAGATTGATACCTTGGTTCTTAAAAACTGAGGGAAATACTTATGCTACTATTGCTGCATCACCCTTTCCTCTTCAAGGAAAACCAACGCAAGCTCAAGACGTAGCAGGGTCCTTGGCCGGGCGCTCCTTCCTTAGCGCCACCAGGGCAGCGCTGGCTGAGTGAGGGGTGGCCGCCAAATAGAGCATCAAGGGCTCGAGAGGGCGCGGCGCCACCATCACTGGTGGGCTGGTCAGGTATCTCTTGAGGTCTTGAAAGGCTGCGTCTACCTCCTGGGTCCACTCGAACGGCTCCTTCCTTTTCATCAGCTTGAAGAACGGGAGGGCATGCTTCTCCATCTTGGAGATGAAGTGCCCAAGCGAGGTTATGCAACACACCAGCTTCTGCATCTCCTTCAGGGTCTGCGGGTGGCTCATGTCTTCTATTGACTTGACCTTCTCCGGATTGGACTCGATCCCTCTATGCGACACCAGGAAGCCAAGAAGCTTGCCAAATGGGACCTCGAATACACGCTTCTCAGGATTGAGCCGAAGATCCACCTTGCGCAAGCTGGCAAACGTCCCCTACAGATCTGCTATCAGGGTCCCGGCCTCCCGAGACTTCACTACTATGTCATAAACATAGGCCTCTGTGTTTCTCCCCTCCAGCCGCTGGAAGGTAGCCCCGGCATTGCGCATCCAAAAGGGCATGCAGGTGTAGCAGTACACCCCGCAGGGGGTCAAGAACACCGTCTTCTCTACATCTTGCATGGACATCTTGATCTAGTGGTAGCCTAAGAAGGCGTCCAAGAAGCACAACAGGTCGCACTCGGCGGTGGAGTCCACGATCTGGTCAATGCGAGGAAGCGGAAAAGGGATCTTTAGTCTAGGCCTTGTTAAGGTTGGTGAAGTCGACACACATGTGTTCCTTCCCTCCTTTCTTGGGGACGATAGGGTTTGCCAGCCACTCCGGGTATCGTACGTCCCTGATGACCCAAGCATCCTGCAGCTTGCGGGTTTCTTGGACGATAAATGCTTGTTTCTCGGTGGACTGGCGGCGGGCCTTCTGCTTCACCGGTCGCACGTTTGGGCATACCTTCAGGTGGTGCTCGATTATTCCCCTTGGGACCCCTTATAGATCTTTGGGCTCCCAAGCAAATACATCCTTATTGGCGCGCAAGAAGTCGACCAACACTTTCTCTTGGTCCTGAGGGAGGCCAGCTCCTATGGTGAAGGTGGCGCTGGTTATCCTCTCCTCACTAACCAACACTTACTTCGTCTCGGCTCGGTCTTGGGAGAACAGTTGCTTCTTCTTGGCCGGCGCTGCTCCCGGGGCCCCAGGATCCCCTTTCTCATCAGGCAGTACGGATGCCGCGGACTTGAAGGTGAGCTTGAGGGCCTGCACCGCGTCTTTGGTGTCCCGTGCCACCGTGAGGACACCGTTGCTGTCAGGCATCTTCACGAGGTTGTAAGCTGGGTGAGTCGCGACCATGAACTTGGCCAAGGCCGGGAACCGCAGGATGGCGTTGTATGGCAGGTTGATCCGGGTGATGTCAAAGTCGATGATCCCGGTGCGGTAGTTGTCGCGGGTCCCGAAGGTGACGGGGAGGCGGATCTGTCCCAGGGGCTGGTGGAGCCATCGTCGACCCCGAAGAAGGGATTGGTGGGGCGGAGCCTGTTGGGGGGCACGTGCAGCAGGCTGAATGTCTCTGCGAAGAGCACGTTGAGGCCGGCTCTACCGTCGATGAGGGTCTTGTTGACCGCCACGTTGCATATGGTGGGGGTGCAAAGCATCGGGAGCACGCCTGCTCCTGTCGTTGCCGTTGGATGATCCTCGGGGCGGAATTAAGGTGACGGCAGCCTTAGGCGCCGCATAGCCCGGGGGAGCCCCCGAGCTCGCCTGGGCGGCACTTACTTGTCCGTAGAACTGCTTGATGTGGCGGTCGGAGGGTGGTGCATGCGAG
>NC_057813.1:323695326-323705542 GCF_018294505.1 Triticum aestivum
GGATGAGAAACCAGGCGCGCGGTGCGCCTACGAGGTCCATGGGGAGCCAGTTGGCATTCACCTTGTCGTCTCCGTCGGCCGCCCAAACTGCTTCCTCATACGCATGCAGGAAGGCGGTCGGGTCCGCCGCGTCGTCGTAGTGTGGCGGCATCTCTGGTCTAAACTTTGGTGGCCTCTCCACCCATCGCAAGGCGGGAGCGAAAGAGCGGAGCCCTCGACTCCCTCAGAGGCACGCGACGACCGAGTCGACGGAGGGACACCTGCCATCAAAGCCTGCGGCGGACGGAGCAGCGGATTTCCGACGCACCCTACCTGGCGCGCCAAATGTGGGATTACAGGTTCCTTAAACCCTTGAAAGGTTCAATCTCTGGGGTGCGTGCGGAGATCTCAACCTCCCTAGCCTGCCTACTTGCGATCCTCCTAGGCCTAGCGCGTCGAGCTCGAAGAAACGAAGGGACACAACAGTTTATCCTGGTTTGGGCCACCTTGCGGTGTAATACCCTACTCCAGCATTTTGGTGGATTGCCTCAAAGGGCCGAGGATGAACTAGTACAGTGGATGAACTGGCCTCAGGAGGTGAGGTGTTGTTGAGCTCCAGGGAGCTGGTGTGATGTGAACTAGATGCCCCTAGCTCTATGGTGGTGGCTAAGTCCTATTTATGGTGGCCTTGGTCCTTTTCCCAACTGTTGGCGGGAAGGGATCCCACAACGACCAGATTTGAAAGGGGACAAGTACTATAGCTTATCCTGACTAAATTGGTCTTCCCCTGTGAAAAGCCCCTGGTCATGACGCTGCAGTGGGCTCGGTGAGGACCTCCGTCCTGCCGTCCTGGTGGTCTTGGTCTTGTTGCACCAGAATGGAAACCTTTAGTTGATTCCTTGGGACTCTGGGCCTGCGGCTTGCCTCCCTTGCACAAAATAGGAAACTGGCGCTCTGCGCCTAGTGGCGCCTGCCTGGCCTTGGTCGTCATGGCTCACCTCAGCTGAGCCTCGTGAGGTGCACCTTGCATAGAACTCTCCGCCCCTCGGGAGCCAGCCTGAAGAGACCGATCCCCTCGAGGGTCTTGGCGTCGTGCTCCTCGCGAGGCTTGGCCCCTCGCGAGGGTCTTGAGTCGTTGATGTCGAAGCTGAGCCGTATCAGGCCATCGATGGAGCCACACGGTGGGCCGCAGTCAGGCAAGTCTGGATACCCCCATATACAGAACGCCGACATAACAAACGTGAATCATATGAGCATGATGAAAACTAACTTGACAACAATTCCCATGTGTCCTTGGGAGCGGTTTGCTTTATATAAGAGTTCTTCCAGGCTTGTCCTTTGCTACAAAAAGGATTGTGCCACCTTGCTGCACCTTGTTTACTTTTGTTACTTGTTACCTGTTACGAATTAGCTTATCAAAAAAACTATCTTTTACCGATAATTTCAGTGCTTGCAGAGAATGCCTTACTGAAAACTCCTTGTCATTTTCTTCTGCTCCTCATTGGGTTCGACACTCTTACTTATCGAAAGGACTACCATAGATCCCCTATACTTGTAGGTCATCAAAACTCCTTTCTGGTGCCTTTGCTAAGTGTAATTTGGCAAGGAAACATTTATATAGTGTGCTGAAATTTACTGTCACTTGTTACTATGGAAAATAGTCCTTTGAGGGGCTTATTCGATGTATCTTTACCTCGACCAGAAGAGCAAAGAGTTTCTCCTCAACCTACTTCACGTACTAAAAATATTTATTATGAAATTCCTTCGGGTATGATAGAGAAACCGCTAGCTAATCCTTATGCAGAAGATGGAACATTACATCATGATATGCACCTAACCTATGTGGATGAAATTTGTGGATTATTTAAGCTTGCAGGTATGCCCGAGGATGTTAACCAGAAGAAGGTATTCCCTTTATCTTTGAAGGGAAAGGCATTTACATGGTATAGGCTATTTGAAGATATTGGATCATGGAACTACAACTGATTGAAATTGGAATTTCATGAGAAGTTTTATCCTATGCATCTAGTTCATCGTGATCAGAATTTTTGGCCGCGTGAAGGAGAAAGCATCGCTCAAGCTTGGGGGATGATAGAGGCGAGGGTGTCCCGATCTTTCGATGAGATGATAACTATCGATTTGGTGGAGACGACTTTGACGATCCGACTACAAACGTGCACGACGTTGCGCCTTAGCAATCTCTAAACCAACTCCGAGAGGTTATTGACCACACTGGAGCACGATCAACCTGACCACGAAGGTCTATTCCTGCAAGCAATCGAAGAACGAGCAAGAATATGATAAAGCAATCTGAATATTGTGAATATATATGAAGTATAGATAATGGTGGGGATCCGTAAGCGGTCTTGGTCTGGTCGTTGGACACAAACGAAGTACACGAAGTTGCACTGACTAACTTTTAACTA
Organism: Triticum aestivum; assembly: GCF_018294505.1. Classification (NCBI taxonomy): domain Eukaryota; kingdom Viridiplantae; phylum Streptophyta; class Magnoliopsida; order Poales; family Poaceae; genus Triticum; species Triticum aestivum. Next base: position 323,697,732 of record NC_057813.1, read on the forward strand.
AAGAAATCCTAAGGAAAAGCTACTAGATGGATCTACTTATATAGGAGCAAGGGGTGGCGGCCAAGGAGGTGGGAGGACGTCCCAAGGCAGCCTAAAACTAAATCTAGGTCGTACAAGGCCAATGGGCCCAAGCGGAGGTGATGTAACACCTTTGGACTTGTAGTTTGACTCGGATTCTGCTGCAGCATCAGATTGTTTCGTCCACAACTCAACGCTCCGGACGAATTTGAAGGTGATTCCAATTGGGTTGGAAAGAGCACGAAATCTAGTTTCCAACAAAAAAAGAATCACCCAATTCGGAGTCCGTATGAAAAACTTGTGTGCATTTTGAGTCAGGTGTGTCTGTGCAGTCCGAATCTGAATCCAGAACGTGAGAGACTTGGACTCTATCTTCTCTTGGGCCAAAAGTGACGTGAGAGAACTTTTTGGACAGCAAATAAACATCTCTTTCTTCCTTATCTTCATATGTGGATTGTACAAATGTCCCATACACCTGCAATTAGACAAAACACAAAAGTGTGTGAAGTATTTTTGTTCTGGATAACATAAATAGATTATTGAATAGTTTGCACTAGAAATCACCTGAAAAATATGCATATATGCAATATTTTTGGTCATATCCATGGTAGTCATGTCCTCATCATCCTCCCCTTCTTGAAAATAAAGCCGTCCTCGGCGTTGCTTAATCTGAAATGTGGCTAACAAAAGAGACAAGGTGTACATGTTGTATATGTATATGTCATCCATTTTTACTTCCCTTGATTTTTGCATATATGACACATGAATAGATGAGTAACTTGCATAGTTCATAAAATCTAAAGCCAAAAAATTAGCACAAGAAGTAGAAGGCATGAAAATATTGCAACTCAGTTTGCACATATAAGTGAAGCTCTTATTCATTTCAAAAGATTGACAATGTTCATCATTAAACCATCCCAATATTGGTGAATAAACCTTACTTGCATCAAATTTACATGCTACAACATGCTTAAATAAGCAAACATGCAATAAGTCATTCAACACAGAATCATCACCAAGATTAGAGGTCATATCAAAATGATTAAACATTGGTTCTTTTGCATCAATAGTTAGTTCAATGGGTGCACTCAAAATTGTTGGTATTTCAGTTGTTTGATCACATGGCAAAGTCAAATTATCAACGTAGTCCTCTAAAATAGGTGGTGTGATCAAAGTAGTGGGTAGCTCATCAGATGGTGCATTCAAATTGACAAGGCATTCATCATTCTCATGTAGAGATGGAAGATCAGTACCTTTGTCATTACCTCTTATGATCAACTCAGATGATGTAGCCACTCTCGGGGGCGATGTGTCACATGGTGGAGGTGATGTAGTCCTGACAACAACGGATGTGGTTGTCATAGTATGCCTAGTAGTTGAAGGAACAATCATATCAACTCTTGGAATGTGCACCGTGCGCTTGTTCTCCTCGTGGCCAACACGTCGTTTTATTTCCTGTTCAGCTTTGCAAGCAAGATGAAACAAATGGTCCATAGGATAACACTCTTCATGAATTAGTATCTCTTGAATATCACGGTTTAATCCTCCCCAAATCTATCCATAAAATCATCTTCACTTTCTTCTAAAGAGGAATGCAACAAGGTAGTTTGTAAATCATCATAATATTTTGTTACAGTTTCACTACCTTGTTTTAAGTGTTGCAACTTCTTAATCATGTCACGAGTATAATAAGCAGGGACGAAAGTATGTCGCATGGCAAGTTTCAAATCATCCCAAGTAGTAGGTATATAATCAGGGTGTAACCGACAATATTCACTCCACCAAACCAAAGCATAACCAATGAAAGAACCAACCGCAACCTTAACCTTTTTATGTTCATCGAAATTATGGGAAGCAAATGTATTTTTTATGTCGAACTCCCATTCAATATATAAAGCAGGTTTAAAACGGCCATTAAATGGTGGTATAGATACATTAACCTGATCATGTGCATTTGGATGTTTGTGCACCTCTCGTGACGGTTGTGGTATTTGCAAAGGTGGTGGCACGTCTCCCGCGATCGACAAAGCCCATGAATTGACTCTGGATCCTGTCATGCTTAGTAGAACAAGAAACAAAACCCAAAAATAATGTTCCTATAACTACTAGGACGTGGTGGTAAAACGCTGACAGTAAAGCAAATATCAATGTCTTACAAGTTCTTACCATGCAGCAGGCGGTGATCGGCAACCAGCGGTGTCAAGTAACTCCGAATATTGAGTAAAGCGATTGCCAGGGGAGCGTACGTATACACGGTGTAGAAATATGTGGAGCTGGGTTTGCTATATATGGTAGCAAAAGATTAGCAATAATCAATTCAAAGATGCAATGTTGAATAAACGCTCAACGACAGTACTGTGCTGGTCCTAGGCTAGACCGGACTAGAGACGCGAGCCTAGAACACTAATGTGGTCACGGCGTAGCACAACTAGCACCAATGAAGGATACTAAGTAGCTCTTGACAGCAAGATATAAGTGAAGATCACAACGGCAGTGAAGATAATGATGAAAAACAACTGCCAAGCAGGATATACAACAACTCTCTCTCCAATTTTCCTCTTGAAAAGTTTGAGACAATTTTCTGATAAATTCAATCAAAGAATGCTACTAACTCAAACTTTCCAATGCAAAAAGAATCACTTAATTCCGAGTTGATATGAGGAGTCAAAGAATTCTAAAACTGGCCTAAAAAATTGGAACAAGCTGTGTTCACGAACTTCGGAGGGCAAAAAGACCTATTTAGAAGCCGATTTTGAGGTGTCAAATATTGAACTAGCTTATGCAACTATTTAGATGCGGCTCGTCGCTAGCTTCAATTTGAGTACTCATGGAGCCAAAACGGACTTCGTATGAGGAAGATACACCTGTTTTACTGAACAGTGTGCAAAACAGATTCCAATCCGAATTCAGGTACGAGATTGATTCTAGATAGATCCGATTTTTTTTCTTTTTTTTTCTCACGCTTTTTTTTCTTTTTCTTCTCCTTTTTTTCCCTGACTTTTTTTTTCTCTCGTTTTTTCTCTCTCTTTTTTTCTCCCTCTTACCAAAACAAACTAGATCTCAACTATTATTATGACAATGAATGGTGGGTAGCACGTGGTGGAAATTGATGGATGGGTGGTGGACAGTGGAAGGGATAACGATGCAGCGGCGACGTGACTAATGTGAACAGAACTCGAAACTCTAAACGACCTAGACACTAAGACCAGCAACTCGACACGACGATGCAACCGATAATTCAACTATGCAAGCAATGAAAAGAAAATTGCAAAGCCTCGGACTGGCTTGGACAAAGGATGAATAGATCTAACTCTTTTTTGTGGATTTTTCTTGGACAATAGGTAAGAAAATAAATCTAATCTAGAAAAACTGGAAATTCTCACCGAGCAACCTGAAAACTGATACCACTTGATAGAGGTGAGGGTGTCCCGATCTTTCGATGAGATGATAACTATCGATTTGGTGGAGACGACTTTGACGATCCGACTACAAACGTGCACGACGTTGCGCCTTAGCAATCGCTAAACCAACTCCGAGAGGTTATTGACCACGCTGGAGCACGATCAACCTGACCACGAAGGTCTATTCCTGGAAGCAATCGAAGAACGAGCAAGAATATGATAAAGCAATCTGAATATTGCGAATATATATGAAGTATAGATAATGGTGGGGATCCGTAAGCGGTCTTGGTCTGGTCGTTGGACACAAACAAAGTACACGAAGTTGCACTGACTAACTTTTAACTAAACAAATCCCAAGGAAAAGCTACTAGATGGATCTACTTATATAGGAGCAAGGGGTGGCGGCCAAGGAGGTGGGAGGACGTCCCAAGGCAGCCTAAAACTAAATCTAGGTTGTACAAGGCCAATGGGCCCAAGTGGAGGTGATGTAACACCTTTGGACTTGTAGTTTGACTCGGATTCTGCTGCCGCATCAGATTGTTTCGTCCAGAACTCAACACTCCGGACGAATTTGAAGGTGATTCCAATTGGGTTGGAAAGTGCACGAAATCTAGTTTCCAACAAAAAAAGAATCACCCAATTCGGAGTCCGTATGAAAAACTTGTGTGTGTTTTGAGTCAGGTGTGTCTGTGCAGTCCGAATCTGAATCCAGAACGTGAGAGACTTGGACTCTATCTTCTCTTGGGCCAAAAGTGACGTGAGAGAACTTTTTGGACAGCAAATAAACATCTCTTTCTTCCTTATCTTCATATGTGGATTGTACAAATGTCCCATACACCTGCAATTAGACAAAACACAAAAGTGTGTGAAGTATTTTTGTTCTGGATAACATAAATAGATTATTGAATAGTTTGCACTAGAAATCACCTGACAAATATGCATATATGCAATATTTTTGGTCATATCCAAGGTAGTCATGTCCTCATCAGGGGAGGCTTAAGTCAATGTTATATTCATGTATAAACCTTAAGTTTGATTGTGTTAAATCTTTTATGGATACTGGTGATTTTCGTGATTTTAGCATAAATATGGATCTGACTCTGAGATAGTAGCTTCTTTCTATGAATCATTTGCAACTCATGTTGATCTCCCAAATGAGAAGTGGTTTAAATATCATCTTCCCATTCAAATGAAAGTAGTAGAACCTATTATTGTTGAAGAAGAAACTATTACTTATAATGTTGATCCTATTGTTCCTACTGCTTATATTGAGAAACCACCTTTTCCTGTTAGAATAAAGGATCATGCTAAAGCTTCAACTGTGCTTTGTAAGAGTTATAATAGAACACCTACACCCCCTGAACAAATTAAAGTTGAACCTATTATTGCGATGGTTAAGGATCTCTTGGTCGATAATATTGATGGGCATGTTATTTATTTCTATGATGAAGCTGCTAGGATTGCTAAACCCGATACTAGGGCTGGAAAAAAAACTCGAAGCTCGTGAGCTAAATGAGTAGCTCGTGACTCAGCTCGAATTGACTAGAACTCGAAGAATAATGAGCCGAGCTGAGCTTTAGTTTAAGTTCATTTATAGACCAAGTTAAACGAGCCAATCTCATGAATAGTCATGTAACTCGTTAGGCTCGGTACAAAAGATCAGCCACTCTCAATACAAAAAAAGATCAGCCACTCAGCACCCTATGTCCCAGGCGCACAACACAAGGCCTAGCTGTTGAAGGCCCAACCACCTAGGAGACTCATGTGTTACAAGGAAATTACTATTTTAGTGATATATATGTTTAATATATACATAATCATTTTTATAATATTTGAGGGTTTTATGTTCATATCTTTAATGAGCTTAACAAGCTAAACCAGCCAGCTCGCGAGTTATAGGAGTCGAGCCAATCTTGGATTTGAGCTCGTTATAATAACGAGTCGAGTCGAGCTAGCTCGTTAACGAAATGAGCTCTAGCAAGTCGAGCCGAGCTGGCTCGACTCGGCTCGAATTCCATCCCTACCCGATACTAAAGATAAACATAGACCTGTTGTTGGCATGCCTGTTGTTTCTGTTAAAATTGGAGATCATTGTTATCATGGCTTATTTGATGTGTGTGCTAGTGTGAGTGCAATTCATTTCTCCTTATATAAAGAAATTATGAATGATATTGCACCTGCTGAGATAGAAGATATTTATTTCCTATTAAGCTTGCCAATAGAGATACTATATCACCGATTGGGATTGTTAGAGATGTTGAAGTCTTCTATGGGAAAATTAAATACCCTACTGATTTTCTTGTTTTTGCTTCCCCACAAGATGATTTTTGTCCCATTATGTTGGGGATATAACTACTGAGTATAAATCGCCCAGGAGGGGCCGGGTTATGCTCATCCATATTGAAGCCCATGAAGACAAGGAATATGGCGCTATACTATTGAAGCTTAGAGGCCTAGGGCCCAAGGGCGGATTAGGGCCCATAGTCATAAACCGTCACGAGATGTGTAACTTGTGTTGTAAGTTAGGGAAAGATATAAATCGAGCCGGACACGTGTATGAGCCGGCCTCGGTATTCTGTAAACCGCCAGGCGTCAACCTGTGTATATAAAGGGACGACCCAGCAGCAGTTCAGGGACAAGAAACAACAACTCGAGAGATAGGTAAAGCGGATTCACTCCCTGCTCATCGAGACCCCATCAATTCCACCACAACAGGATCGTAGGCTTTTACCTTCACCACAAGGAGTTGGACCAGTATAAACTCCCCGTGTCCTTTGTCCGGTTTAACCCCTTTAAGCTAATCTCGTTGCGATGGCTCCACGAGTAAGTCCTTTCACTAGGACATCTGACGTGTTAATTCGACGACAGTTGGCACCCACCGTGGGGCAATCGCATGATGGTTTCGAGTTCTTGAAGGGCAACTCTGAAGGACTCAAGGGATACACGGTTGGCCGGATGACCAAGAGTCGTCGCGGCATGCTCTACATCAACGACGCAGGCTGGGGCCCCGAGGCCAGCTCAATTGAGTACGGGTACCGGGTCCCCTTTGGCGGAATTCACGTTTTCATCGGCAAGATCGGCGAACCAGGCCCTAAGCCGGACATCTCCATCGACCTTGTCGAGACGGCTCAGCGTGCGAGTCCTGCCCGGGTTCAGCCTTCCATGAAGCGTGCGTTCATAGGATTCATCCATGGTGCAGAATCTGAACCTGTGTCCGACGGTGAGACAGTCAGCTACTCAAATGACGAGTCATCCACTAGCGAAACCAAGTATTGTACCAATTGCAAGACGGCCGGATCGGGGGTTGTTCCGATGGCAACAGTATTCCGAACCCCTTTGAACCACCGAACCGGTTTGCAATCTTCATGGCTGGTACGCAGCCCACGTTGCAATCTTCAACTGCAGCAGCAATGATTACCGGATTGGCAGCCGGGGCAGGAGGCCCTGCACGCCGGCCGGCTCAAGTTCTGTCCGGTTTATTGGACGCCTGGACGACATTGTTTACCATGATAGCTACCCCGGAGACTTAGGATCAGCATAACGCAGAGGTTACAAAGCTGCGGGATCAGATAACTCAGGCCAAGGAGGACTTGGCGGCTGAGGAAGCAAGGATGGCTGAAGAACGGGCCGCTTTAGATACCCAGTCATAGCAGATCCAGGCGCAGAATTACCGGCTCATGCTGGATCAGAACGCGTCAAACAAAGTACTGAGGAGGAGGCACCGGTCTCTTCTGCCGCCGGTTTATGAAGGAATGAATCTCTTCAATACGCCAGGAGCTACGCCAAGTGATCCGGCAGCAGTGAACCGGACCGAGGCACCTGGGATAGGAGCGCCGTGTCAGCCACGGGTGATGGACCCACCTCGACAAACAGATAACCCGCTGCAATACATAACGACGCCACCGGGTCACTTCTCTAGCCCTTTGGATAACATGATTGTTGCGGCATCTTGTTTGGCAGCTATTCCCATGGAGGGCGAATCACTGGCGGCGGTTGAAACACGACGGGCCAGGGATCTTCTTCAAACCGCTATGGTGCAGCAGTAGGCCTATTCATATAGCCGAGACAAAATACATTCAACCCCTCGTCCGAGCAAGAGTTACAACAGACACATTGATGAACCGGCTGTGTCAAGCAGTGCGCGGCACCGTGACGCCCCTCGAGGGCCTAATCCGGCGCGCGGTGGTATGAATGCTCAGGATGTGGTAAATAATGGCAGAGCACGACGGGAGGCAGAGTTAGCAGCGCAGTTGGCAGCACAGTATGTTAATCATCAACCCGCTCCAGTTCAACCGACAACATAAGTTGAACGAGGATTGGCTTTCAGCTCTTGGGGAGTACCGTGTCTCACCCCAGCTCTGCGTAATGTGCGGTTACCTAAGGATTTCAAGG